>NC_058130.1:609518352-609543027 GCF_016433145.1 Gracilinanus agilis | reverse complement strand
ATTCAGAGAGGCCGTCTGGAATTCTGAGCTGAAGCCTGAACCCCTCTCTGCAGCTTAAATCCCTCTCTGTAATATGAATCTCATAGTAACAACCTGATTTGATGGTCACTGCTTTATAGTACAGTTTTAGATCTGGTGCTGCTAGTTGCCCATCCTTCACATTTTTTTCATTATTTCCCTTGATATTCTTGATCTTTTGTTCTTCCAAATGAACTTTGTTATACTGTTTTTCTAATGCAGTAAAAAAAAAGTTTCTTGGTAGTTTGATAGGTATGGCACTGAATAAGTAAATTAATTTAGGTAGGATTGTCTTTTTTTCATTATATTAGCTCAGCCTACCCATGAACAATTAATGTTTTTTTCAATTGTTTAGATCTAGTTTTAATTGTGTAGAAAGTGTTTCATAATTGTGTTCATATAATTCCTGTATTTGTCTTGGCAGATACATTCCTAAGTATTTGATATTGTCTAGGGTGATTTTAAATGGAATTTTTCTTTCTAACTCTTGCTGCCAGGATATGTTGGAAATATATAGGAATACTGATGATTTATGTGGGTTTATTTTGTATCCTGCAACTTTGCTAAAATTTTTTATTATTTCCACAAGCTTTTTTAGTTGATTCTCTAGGATTTCTTAAGTAGACCATCATATCATTTGCAAAGAGTGATAGCTTGGTCTCCTCATAGCCTACATTAATACCTTTGATTCCTTTTTTTTCTCTAATTGCTACTCTTAGTGTTTCTAGTGCAAAGTTAAATAATAGAGGTGATAATGGGCATCCTCGTTTCACTCCTGATCTTATTGGGAATTTTTCTAATTTATTTAGAAGTGTTTTTTAATCAGTGCCCTTAATCCCCACCCTTATTTTACTTCCCTTTCTCCTCACTCCCTTCTTATTTCTCTCTTATTTTTTAGGGTCTTTTTAAGTGTTATTTAAATAAGTTCTGGGGTTCCATTTAGAGATATTTGGGGCTCATTTGAGCCTTAAGATATGTAGATATATGACAAACTTCCTGTGGACTTTTAGGGGACTTTGGAAACTACATTTCCCATGATTCCTCTTGTAAAAATGGAAGCAGAGAGGAAGTGTGATGACATAAGAAAATGATATAAAAACTTGTGGGGATCATTGAGGGCTCTCTCTTTCATACGTGGCAGCCAGGTGGGCAGAAGCTAAATGGCAGGGTTTTAAAATAGCTCTCAACCAGGCGTGAGGTGTTATCTATTTTACCAACATGGCCATGGTAATTAAAATATTATGTTTCCTCTTAATATCAGTGTTTATCATTTTTAAAAGTTACATTTTTGGTGACCAGAAGTTTGGAATTTGGACCCTCAATTTTTCAGATAGCCTACCAAGCCATGCAACTCTGAGACACCTCGGGATGATCCTTCCCGGAGCCTCAGACCTGCTCTTTTTCTGCTCTTTCCCTTTTCCCTATTCTCCCCAACCTCGAGGTTGCTTTTCAGGGAAAGTAGAAAATGGCTTTAAATTCTGCTGGGCTGCTAGTTCTTTTTCCCAGTGCCCAGGGCCTGGTCTTAATTTTTGCTAATCTTCCTGCTGGCCACGCTTCTACTACTGCCCTGCTGCTCCTGACTTGTGGTGGCTTCTGATTTTCCTACCCTACATTGACTGTTTGAATGCTGGTTCTGACCCCTGAAAATTCCTACCCTGGCCTCCACTTCTGCTGCTGCTGACCTTCCACCAACCCCCAAGTTTGATTGCTGCTCTTGCTGACCCAGCCAGCTGATCCCAGAGACTCCAATCCCAGAGACTGCCCACTGCTGCTTAAGACTTGGGAAGTATGCAAAGACCCTTTTTTCTCTCACACACCTGGGACTTTACCAGGAGTGTTTCCTCTTAAACATCAATGACTTTTACCCTGAAAGAAGCTTTTACCCCAATATTGCCCTCCACATGGGTTTTCTAAAACCTGACTGACCTAAGCTTTTCTCTAGCTTGGCTAGTGTTTACTCTTCAAGCATGACCTATTAAAATTTTTTTGCAATTATTAAACTGAAACTCAGGGGAAAAATTCACCCCCATACACACACTTTGCCTGCTCAAGACTTGGAACCCCTTAAGCTCAGAGAAGAGCCTGGTTAAAAGGACCTTAAAATTGGACCAGAGGTGGATTTTAAAACCTCAAAACTGAATGGGTTTTTTTCTGTTTTAAAAAGACTCTGTATCTTACTGTATTTTGCTGATTAGTTTTGTGAATTAATTTTGTCATTTTTTTTGTTGATTTTTCCATTACACTGAATCATTTTAAGCTAATGAAGTTTTGGCTGCTAGATTAATTGTGTTTATGATTTTATTGTAACTCCCAAATAGTGAACAAAATCTATTATAACTGGTGCAAGAGGTTTTTTGACTGTAGAGCTTATAATCTGTTCCCCATATTGTATTTCCTGATACAATGCTATTCTCTGTACCATTTATGAACATCTTACATATTTTAAAGTTGTAAATAGCCTTATGTATACTGGATTTGCCATCTCAACTATAGGAGCACATGTCATCAGTTTTTATTCTATCTTGATAATTGTGTACAACCTTGGAGATTTTGATGCCTTGAGAATTTAAATTGTAATTTTATAAGAGGTTCTAAATTTTACTTTAGATGGCTAGTCCCTTCTGTATGAATGATAAGGTTTTTATATATTTATTTAAAAACTGTTGTCTTAAAGGAGAAGATTTTATATATTTTATTGTGAATTATATATATAGCTCCTGTATACTTGTGTTAGTCTATATGTCTTAGCCTGCTTTTTTATCAGAAGGATCTAGAATTCTTAAGGATAATTTAGACCCAGAAGATTTTTTTAATCAGATTTCTTTATAGACTGTGCCCCACAATTGCTATGGAGGCAGTAACAGAGTTTGTTGAGAAGATATCTTATCCAAGCTTACTACACCTGTTGAATTTGTAACAAGTAAATGATTTTTTTAAACATCATAGCAAGTGATTATAATAAGTTTTGTTTATTATTGTTTTAAAATGTATTATTAGAAATTATGGTACTTTATTTGAATGTGCATTGTGAATCTGCTATTTTGTAAAACCCTTTTACACTCACAGTTCATGCAAAGGCTTAACAGGAAATGAATCTCATTTTTGGGTGAAAAACCTTTCATTAGTTCTAAGCTATATAAATTTTTTGATTTTTAAAACATTCTTTAATTTTCCCTCCTCACCTTTGCAATGAAATATGTGTTCTTTTCCCCCATTTTTTTATCCTTGAGAGCATTGTATTTTTTTCCTCTGAATTTATTTTTAATTTCCTTATTGCTTTTCCTTTTAAATTTTTAATTAGAGCAATTGATTTTTTCCTTTTTTCTCATTTTGTGTTAATCCTTGTTTTATTTTACAGTGATATAAGCTCAATGTAAATATATATTTGCTATATTATTAATACATACATGAAAAGACCTGAGACTATGGTAATCTGCCAATTATTGATAAATATGGTGGGTCTGTGATTCAATATCTCTCTGTCTGATTCCAGGAGAAGTGCTAAAAAGAGCCACGAGGTTATGGAGACTGACTGAGAATCTTCAAAAGTGCCAAGATGCAAAAGGCCATGCAGGCCAAGGATTGAGGAAGTTCTAAGCCAATACTGAAGGGCTTGAAGCTGGTGTTTGAGTTTTGGAGTTGCAGTTTTTTCTAACACTTTAGAGGACCAGACTTCCCCTTAACTTAAATTCCTAGTAAGGCACCTAAGATTGGCTATCATTATGGCTCATTCCCTGAGAAGGTACAGGCAAATCAGACCAGGGAAAGACATTTCCCTTATTTCTCTTATATATAAAATGGCAATTTTCTGTAGTCCTGGCCCTGAATGGGTAATAGCAAACTGCTTAAATCACTTTAATTGGGCCTTGCAAAGGCTTGTTATAAGTTTATTTTTCCTTACATTTTTGCACATTTTACATTTCACTCACAAGTTAATTTTTTCTTCATTTGAATTTTACTTTTTTTAATTATTTCTCATGCCAATTGATTTCATACAACCCTGTGACTCAGCTATCCATCCTTAGCTGACCTGAGGTACCCTCTTCAGGGGAGAAATGTATTTTTTGGAATTTTCCTCAGGGGAGTGTGTGTTAAGTTTTTATAATCATAATATCTATATTAAAATCGATAATGAAAAAAAACTTAACTCTTTTAGGAGTGATCTCAGGGGAGTAATGTATAATTCTCAGAAGGAAATGCATGTTTTATAATCTATAATGTAAAGTTTAAATTCTTTTGAAAGTAATTTCAGGATTAGAATTTTGCCATATCCCTAGAATCCAGACAACAAACATGTTTGGTGAAGACACCATGAAGATGCCTGAAGAGCCTTTGCTGGATTATGAAGATCCAAAATTGAAATTTGGGGTGCAGTTGATTTGGACTATAGGGAGCTGAATGAGTTGAATGCATTTGTTTCGAATGAACACTCTTATGCCAATAGGGGACTGCCCCAGATTGGCTTTTTGTCAATGCGGCTAGTTTTATCGTCTTTTCTTTTATCCCCAATTTCCTGTAATTTAGAAGTTGACTATGTTTAGAAGATCCACTAAAAAAGACAGGTCTTTTTTACCAGATCTCAGTGGAGAAATGTGTTATTTAAATAAGTTCTGGGGTTCCATTTAGGGGTATTTGGGGCTCATTTGATCGTTAAGATGATGTAGATATATGACAAACTTCCTGTGGACTTTGGAAACAACATTTCCCATGATTCCTCTCGTAAAAATGGAGGCAGACAGGAAGTGTGATGATGTAAGAGAATGAAATAAGACTCCTGGGGTCATTGGAGGCGGGCTCTCTTTGCTACCTGAGTGTGCTCTCTGGGGGACCTAGAAAAGGTTAGGTAAGGTACAGAATGTAATGGCTGTGGTAGCAATTTGAAATTTTTACAGGCTTGTGGTCGATTTTATTCTATCAACATGGACCTAAATAAAATATTAGTTTTCCTCATAATATCAGCCTTTATCATTTTTAAAAATAACATAAGCTACCCCACACAATCTCCCTCCCTAGTATTGCTTCCTTCCCCACCAGTCGGTTTATTACCCTTCTACTTCTTGATAGGGCACAAATTAATTCTCTGCCCCAATGGATCTGATTGTTCTTTCTTCTTAGAGTCAATTTCAGTGCATGTAAGAATTAAATATTTCCTGTCTACAACTCATTCCAGTTTATTGGTGTTCTCCCCGCTCCCACCATGAGCTTCTTTATGAAATATGAATTTGCCCCATTTTGTCTCTTTTCCCATTTCTCTTAGTATTATCCTCTTTTTAACCTCTAATTTATATATATCTTGATATTTCATCCTATACAGTTTGTCACTGTTCCCTCTAAATATACTTATTCTAGCTAATCTTATAATAATAACATTTTTAAGAGTTATCAATATCGTCTTTTTTATAGGAATACAAATCATTTGAATTATTGGGTCCCTTAAAAAAAGTTTGGGCTTTTTGCTTTGTTTGGACATCAAATTTTATATTAAAGTTTGGTTTTTTTCTTTATGAATGCTTGGAAGTTCTCAATTTCATTGAATGACCATACTTTTCCCTGCAAAAATATAGTCAGTTTTGCTGGGTAGTATATTCTTGGTTGTAGACCCAGTTCCCTTGCTTTCCAGAATATCATATTCCATGCCTTCTGGTCCTTCAGTGTAGATGCAGCCAGATCCTGTGTTATCCTAACTGTGGTTCCATGGTATCTGAATGACTTCTTCTTAGCAGCTTGTAATATTTTTTCCTGGTCTTGTAGTTCTTTAATTTGACATTTCTGGGCATTGTCAATAGGGAATTAAATGTAGGAGGTGTTTTGTGGATTCTTTCAATCTCTACTTTTCCCTCTTGCTTGAGAATGTTGGGGCAGTTTTCTTACATAATTTCCTGTAGAATGATGTCCAGGCTTTTGCTTTTGTCATGATCTTCCAGTAGTCTAATAATTCTTAAATTGTCTCTCCTTGAACTGTTTTTAAGATCTATGCTTTTGTCAATAAGGTGTTTCATATTTTCCTTAATTTTTTCATTCTTTTGATTTTGTTTTATAGATTTTTGCTGCCTTGTGAAGTCATTTGCTTCTAGTTGTTGTATTCTAATTTTTGAAGAGAGAGTTTCATTCTGGCTTTTTGGTCATCCTTTTCCTTCTGGTCTGCTATTCTTTGTTGGTTATCTTTCACCTTCTTTGCCTCATTTTCAAGCTGGCTAACTCTGGCTTTCAAGACATTATTTTCTGTTTTCAGATGACTTATTTTGCTTTTTAAGTTCTTTTCCTAATTGTCTTCAGCCTCTAGTAATTGTTTTTTTGAATTGCATTTTGAGTTCTTTCAAAGCCTGTGTCCAATTCCCTGGAGTTTCTGTGTATTTTCTTGGTGTTCCTTGTTCCTCCTCTGTTCCATTTTCTCTTTGTTCATTACCTGGATAGAAACTGTTGATTGTAATGTCTTTTTTTTTCTTTTTCTGTTGTTTATTTATATTTTCCCTTCCTTTCCCCTGTAATTGGCTATAATCTTGCTCCTCTGATTATTTGCTGGATCTTTGGGTTTGGGCTATTCTGTCCTGAAGGGGCTTCTTCCCTGATCTTTTGATTGACTAGGTTAGGCTGATAGTATTAATGAGCCCTGAGTTCAGATCTTCCCTAGCTGGCAGAAGAGGCTGAAGGTGTATGTGAAGGT
The DNA here is from genome assembly GCF_016433145.1 of Gracilinanus agilis. Lineage (NCBI taxonomy): Eukaryota > Metazoa > Chordata > Mammalia > Didelphimorphia > Didelphidae > Gracilinanus > Gracilinanus agilis. The sequence continues at coordinate 609,536,345 of NC_058130.1, read as the reverse complement.
TTGGAGGCTAGGGGGAGGTGGGTTTCCCACCCTGTTATCAGGGTATTCTTCAGTGTTTGCAGCTTCCCCTTGGAATTTAGTCAGCAAGGCTCTCAGTGGAGTCATGGGGGAGGAATGTTGGAGATTGAGCTTCCCTGGCCTCTGGAGTCTTCTTATCCACCCTATTGATAAGATTAAACCAGGACAGAGTTGATCTTTGGAACTGGATGTGCCCTGAAGCCAAAACTTCAAGAAAGGAGGGCAAGATGGAATATTTTGGATATGACTAGGCTGCCTTCTCTGCACTTTTCCTCTAGAAGTCTCTCTGCTGTCTGTGTTCAATATCCTGAGTCTGGCATAGCTGTGCCAGCAAAGCACTCCTTTCAAACTAGGGCTCTTGCCCACCCAGAGATTCTAGGTCCACTGAAGACTCAGCAAAGTAGGTAGGGGACAGGTCCTAGGATCTTCTTTCTTCCTTTCCCATGAACTCGAGAGTTCAAGACTTCAGGTTTTTGGGGGGAGTACCTTTTAAGTTGACTCCATTAGGAGGGTCCCCCAGCTCTGTCCTGTCATTACATTTGGTTTTCTGTCCCCTTGAAGCCCTTTGTTTTTGATTGGTGTGAAAGGGCTTTCAGAGTTCTGGACTTTTGCTATGTCTAAGCCACCATCTTCCCCGAATCCAGACTAGTTTTATTACTTTAAAGCCAAATTTGACATAGTTTCAAATTGCTTTCCAGAATTATTGGAATATTTCATAGCTTCACCAACAATGATTAATGTATCTATTTTGGAACATGTACATCTCTGTGACTATTGATAATGATAGCTTTGATATCTTCCTCTGAAAACTGTTTGCATGTGTTCCCTTTACCATTTGTCAATTAGAAAATGATTCTTATTCTTTAAATTTGGCTTCTAAATTTGAAAAATTAGACCTTGCTCAGAGAAACTTTCAAATATTTTTCAAAGTTTGTCTCTTTTCATCCATTTTTAGCTGCATCAGTTTTATTTATGTAAAACTTTCTTAAAATCTTGTAATCAAAATTATCTGTTTAATATCTTGTGAACCTCTTTCTCTTATTTGGTTATGAAGTCTTCCTTTAGCCATAGATGTCACAGATAATGTATCCATATTCCAATTTTATATCATTCTTTCTGTATAAATCATGTACCAATTTTGAGGTTATTTTGGTATATTGTATGAGATGCTGGTCTATACTTAGTTTCTACCAGACTACTTTCTACCTTGTTTTTTAGATATTTTTTTCAAATAGTGAGTTCTTCAAACAGGACTTAAGTTGGTTTGTTTTAAGTCCTACAGCTTTAGTGAAGTTATTAATTGTTTTAAAGAATGTTTTAGATGAGTATCTAGCTTTATCTACGTAGAGCACATATCATCCACAAAGAGTAATAGTTTTACTTCTTCATTGCCTTGGTTTATAAACTTGATATCTTTTACTTCTCTTATTGCTCTAAGTAGCATTACTATACAATTTTGAATATCTATGTTGGTAATGGGCATCTTTGCTTCAGCCCCATTTTCCACAGAATTTCCTATTATTATTGAGGTCACCACAATCTTCCTAGCCCATCTGATTAACATAGGATTTTTTCCTAGATTCCTCACTCTCTCCACCTTCCTCTCACTCCCAAAAGCTAATATGTTGTCAAAACCTGTCATTTTTCACTATCTCTCCAATATGACCTCTTGTCTTCTTTGATCCTACCACCATTCTAGTGGTGGTCTTCATCACTTTATGCCTGGATTATTGTACTAACCTGATGGTAGTTCTGTTAGTTTCAAGTTACTCCCTACTCCACTTCATCCTCTATTCATCTACTGACATAGTTTTCTTAAAGATCATGTCTCCCCATGTCATACCTCTACTCCCACTCAATAAATTCTAGTGGTTCCCTGCTGCCAACAGGATGAAATAGAAATTGTTCTGTTGATATTCAAAGACTTTCATAGTCTAACTTCCTCCTACCTTTCTAATCTTCCTACACTTTACTCCAGGACATATACACTTCAATTCAGAGAAATTGGGTGCTTAGGTCTTCTATAAACAAGACACTCCATTTCTCAGCTCCAGGCATTTTCTCTGACTGTCCCCAGGCAAGAATTCTCCAAACTACTACTAGTACTACTATTATTATTACTTCTACTACTATTACTACTACTACTACTACCACCACTAACTTCTCCCCAATGCAATCACCAGTGTTTCCACAATTATTACTGCTACTGCTTTTACTACCACTACTAAAGCAGCTGTTATTAAAGTTTTTCCTCATCATCATCTTTTTCCTGCTACTGTTATTATTGCTGAAGTTGATGATGCTAAAGATAAGACTGAATATATTTATGCCTTTTTAAAGTCTTTTTCTCATATGTTTTGACAATAATCCATTACTCTTGTTTTTTTCTCCTTACTCAGTCTTTTCCCTCAAAAAATTCTCCCCCCCCTACTATAATTCTTGGGACAACTATTTTAAGATAAACCACCTACAGATGAGAAATGCCACATCTTTTCCAATATTTTATCTAACATTTAATTTTTTTGTACTTAATTGACTTGAATCCTTTATTACTTTTAGAATGCTAATAAAATTTATTTCAAAAATGTTTTGAATTTCAATGGTTAATTGTCTAAAAGAAGATAAAGATAGATAGATAATCAATTTCTTAATAAAAGTACCATGAAAATGATTTTCTTTCCATTGCAATAAGTAATAATAGCTGTCCTTTGTGTGTCTGTAGTCATTTCCTTTTTTTAAATTAATGGATCACAGAGTTAGAGGATGACAGAGTAAGTAGCAATGACAGAATTTGAATGTAATTCCCCAAACTCAGACCTCTAGATCTTCCTACATACAACAAAGCATCCTTTTGAAAATTATTTTATATCCTTAAGTTAACAAGATATACTGGAAAAATCTTGGAAATTTGGAGTCAGAGATACCTTGGAACTAAATTGAAACTTTGTTACTTAATACTAGTGTGCATTGGGCAAATCATTTATCTTTTATGGCATCAGTTTTTTCATCTGTAAAATGAGGTGGGGGATTGCACAATGATTTCTAAGGTTTCTGCCAGCTCAGACTTTATGTGACTTAACTGATAATTTGCCTTTATATGAATTTCCCTTTTTATCACTGTCTAACTTAACTCTAAATTCTTTGGCCCATTTTCACTAGATGCTAGAAGCTATGGTAAAATAGAGCTAAGTAGAAACTCACTTAGTAGTATTTTGAGAAGGACAATTAAACCGACTTGAAGGGCAATGGAAGGTTATGACATTAAAAGAAAAAACCTACCAATTTCATATGTGTTTGTTTGGTGAAGAAGGATTTTTTTTTCACTTTGTCTTGCCTTTGATCACTAGTGTAGGTTTTTGGGAAAGAAATGCTTGCATGATAGATTTTTTTCTTAACAAAGTGATACTTTTCCAGTATTTGAAGTCAACATGAAAATCTAGATCATGTTACTTTATGTTTCATCATGGAAATCAAATTGCTCTGTCTCTTACTAAATGTTATTTCCTTGATCTTTTTTCCCCTTTCCTCTGTAGACAGATTTATACTTGTGCTCTGTCCCTACTCTTTCCCGAGGCCTACATCTAGATTTGAAAGGAGTGGGTCATAGTACAGAGGAGCTGATGGAAGGGTAAAACTTCCCATGATCATATTAGCTTGATGTTTCAAGTCATTTCTCTTACAAGTGTAAGAGTTTCGCCTTCTGTGAAATCACCACCTGTGCTGGGAAAAGTTAATCCATTAAGGTAGGTCAGTTCTGAGAAGGTGCTATCATGCCTGGGGCTGCCTCTTGAGTTTCAGCCCTAACAGCTGCTGGGAGATGAAGATGGGATGGTCCTTGTTACAGAAATTAGACAGATCAGGAAGTAAACAGAGCAGTCTTTCATCTGATCCAGCCCTGAGACAGACAGGCGGGGTTGAAAGGGGGAATTCCTCTTCTAATTACTTTATGGGTCAGTTCTCCTAGACTCATGTCAATGTCTGACACTCCTATTCTTTGGGGGGTGGGGTGGAAAAAGAGAAAAGGAGAAAGGAAGACTCATAAGTTGTTCAAGCTGTCACATTTTCCTTTTCTCTTTCTCGTTTTGAAATGCAGCTATATTTGATTTGCAATGGTACAGATATTTGTGATGGTCTGACTGTACTTTCAGCTATGATCTGCACAGCAAGGGAATTATAACATCATCTCCTTAAGGATTGAAGACTTTTCTTGGAAATGAAGGTCTCCATATAATTTTTCAATGATTTTTCTAATTTAGGTATCTTCCCTTCTTTCATGTCTGTGGGTAAGTGTCAGCTGCTACACAGCTTGTGTCAGTTTTATCTTCCTGTCATGAGACTTTCTTCCGTGAATTCAACCCAACTCACCAACTACCTATTTTGCTAAGTTTTGACACTAAATTTTAAAGAAGAAAGTAAGGAATTTAGAAATTTGGACACCCCAAAACCGAAGATGTAAGACAATTCAGAAACTATCAATAGAGAATCAAGAACTCTTAATTTCATCTGTTTTACACTGATGACAATATGTTTTCTCTTTTGTTAATTGAAAATTTATTTAGAACCTAATTTTGCCCATGTTCCTACCATATCAAACAGTGCTCTCTTTTAGAAGTCTTATTTAGCATCTAACTTTAAGATAGTGGGGTGCTAAAGATAAATTTCTTGACTGGGAGTCGGGAGGACCTGTATTCAAAACCTGTCTTTGAGGACCAAGTCACTTTAATTCCCGAAAATGCAATTGTTTTATGTGTAAAACAGAGAAAATTATTTTGGTAGTTAGCTAGTAGATGACCCTGAGAAAGTCTCTTAACTTCTCAAAGGCCTCAGAAAATCTTTAAGAGTAAATGTTTGGGGGGCAGCTGGGTGATTCAGTGGATTGAGAGTCAGGCCTAGAGATGGTAGGTCCTAGATTCAAATCTGGCCTCAGACATTTCCTAGCCATGTGACCATGGGCAAGTCACTTAACCCGGATTGCCTAGTAGTACTAACCGCTCTTCTCCCTTCACTCTCCCTTCCCCCAGACTTTAGCCAATAATTTCCCAAGTCTTATCAATACTACATCACATTCTTCTCTTTCACTACACTCATAAGGTTATCTTCTTATTTCAGTCCTTTATCATCTCTTGCATGCACTATTACAATAAATTCTTCGTTGTATCTCTCTTTCCAATATCTCCCTTCTCCAGCTCATACAGGTACCATAACTAATATTCCTCTTTCAGAAGTAAAACTTTCCATTCCCTGGCTTGATAGCACTTCCCTGGTTCCCTATTGACATTTAGAGTCCTTCAAAGTCTGGCTCTCTTTCCAGGTTAATCATACATTATTACCTTTCATGCAGACTATACAGCAATCATACTGTCTTTATTACCATTACCTATATACAATATTCTCTCTCTCATTAATGATACTTTTCAATGTCTCCTATGCCTAGAATGCTTTCTTGTCCCATCTCCATTTTTGAGAAACCAGTTTAAGTTCTACCTTCCTTGAGAAACTCTTCCTGAGTATGATATTTATTTTAAAAATATTATTAAAGTTATTAAAGTAACAATCCATCTTCTGAAAAAATGTGCTTAGTATTTCTTCTTATATCTTGAATTCATTTGTGAACATGTACATCCCCAATAAAATGTAAGCCATTTGAGAGTAGTTATTTCACTTTTGTCTTTTATCCTCTGTGCCTAATACAAAGTCATTTTTTAAAAAGTCCTATCTTCCATCTTAGAATCAATACTATGTCACGGTGCCAAGGCAGAAGAGCAATAAAAGTAAAATGGGGGTTAAGGGACCTACACAGGGTCACTCAAGTAGGAAGTATCTGAGGCCATATATAAATCCAGGATTCCCTGTCCATATGTCTATCTGTCAATCCACTGAGCAACCTAGGGGCCCCCACAGAGTTTTTAATGAATGTTTGTTGATTCTTTGATCCTCTCAATTTATATATCAGAAACTTGAGAGCTAGATAGGGTAAATATTTTTTCAATTTTTCCTTAGGTACAAAAATTGAGATTCCTAGGAAAGTGTACCATGAAAAATATCTCTTTCAAATATTCCTCTTTGATACATTATTCACTGCTATTTGATTCCATCTCCTCTTTTTTGGAATGTGTTTCTTCCCTGGCATATACAGCTCCTGCATTTTGTAGTATACAGAATTAGGGGGATATAGTTTTTTCTAGCTTTGGCTGAGTTCCAAAAGCAGTTGGGCTTTTAGAATCTTGAGAAGAGGGGCAGTTGACTGGACCTTCGGTGGAGGGAGGAAGTCAATGAGCGAGCTCTTAGATTATCTAGCTTCAATATTGAAATTTAGCCTAGCATTGAGATATTTATTTAAGAAATTATTATTTTAGATAGACCCTTTATATCTTTATAAAGGGCTTTAGTTAATTTCACAGGAAGGGACCTATTTTGAAGTAACACCTTCCTTCAAGATGGATGCCCCAGCTACTCTCTAAGCCCAGAGTATGTTGTCTCTTTCCTTCTTTTTCCCTCTTGTTAACTAATAGACAAATTACACTAAATAGGACTATTGAAACACAAAGGGTTTATTTATTTGAAGTATGTTGTTAGGAAGGTGGATTAAAGGAAAGCCCTATCAGTTATCTCAGGAACCTCAGGTGGGGGAAGGGAAATGGAGATGGAATCTGAGTAAGGACCTGCCTTATTCAGTTTTACAAAATGCTATCTAAAGGGAATAAAAGATGATTTGATTGAATTATAAATAATGCTGTCAATTAGATAACTCTTCACAGATTTAACTCCTCTCTAATTTCTCTCCTTATAAACTCCACAGCCACTAAGGTAAGGGAGGGAAGGCAGGGTGGTATTAGGCAAGGAAGATATAAAGGGTCTATCTAAAATAATAATTTCTTAAATAAATATCTCAATGCTAGGCTAAATTTCAATATTGAAGCTACATAATCTAAGAGCTCGCTCATTGACTTCCTCCCTCCACCGAAGATCCAGTCAACTGCCCCTCTCCTCAAGATTCTAAAAGCCCAACTGCTTTTGGAACTCAGCCAAAGCTAGAAAAAACTATATCCCCCTAATTCTGTATACTACAATTTTGGTGAAGGATGTCTAACTGCTGATTTTTATTCTTTCTTGTCACCTGGGGATACAGTACACTAATTCTTAGATTCTATCAACACCATCGGCTAGCACTATAAATAGTATTGTTGTTGTTATAAAAACACAGATTCATATATACACTGGATGGAGACTGAGTTTGAGTTATATCACTGATTAATGATAATAACATATTGAATAAAATACTTTGCATAATCTCTCATGTATTATAACAACTCTAATATCAATAACTTGAATCCCGTCATTTAAGTTTTTATTCTCATTTTGGCCAGGAGAAAGTTGAAGTCCAGTGACAAAGCATGACTAATCTAAGGTGATAGTTCCAAAGCTGCAGCTATAGAACTTAAAATCTGGAAATGACTCTAAAAGTCATCTAGTCTACCTCCTTCATCTTACAGATGGGGAAACTGAGATCAAAAGAAGTTAAGCCTACAGTCACATAACTAGACGGGGAAACTGAGATCAAAAGAAATTAAGCCTACAGTCACATAACTAGATAGTTTCAGATCTAAATCATTTGAAACTGTGTTCTCTAACACTAAAATCTGAAGCTCTTTCCACTGGACTATCCTGACTAGATTATAACCCTTTAATGTGATGAAATGATAATGCTCTCAAATATCCACATTGTTGCACAAATAAGACTTAAAAATGTGTATATATGTGTATTCACTTACTTGACTAGATGAATTGTCTTTGCCTCTCCTCTATTATTTTGGTACATATAGTCATGATTTCTAAAATTGTAAAACCTTTTTGAAAAAATATAATTAGAGCATTATTAGATTAAAAGTACCAAACTGGGAAATTATAATTAACCAGTAACTGAGTTTCAATTTGAACAATAGATAATAATACCTGGAGTCAAATATTACCAGAGTGGTATAATATACCCAATACTTTATGACATGGAGTGACTTTGTTAATCCACTTTTTTGAAGATAGTTTAATCTCACATACACAAAAATATATTGTTTCCTTTTATTTTCCACATTTAAAATAAGTTCAACTGATCTGGAGAAACAGAGAATTGGATTACTTTAGGAAAAAAAGTGTAACTTGATTCCCTGGAATCTGAATTTTTTTATTCATTTATTATTGATAGAGATGGAATTTTATTAGCTATGCATGTTTTCTGAATACTATGGCAAAATATGTTTTTGTCTTCATTGCTGCTTCCACTCAGAAGGTGAGAGTTGATGTCAGTATAATCAAAATTTAATAATGAATGAATATTGTTATTTTATTTCTGGAAAGATTATGCATTCACTTTAACAGAGAAACATTTATTCTCTTTGATTATGACGGTACTCATCAATTTTTCATTTCTCACATAAATGATCGTGATAAGGATAATGAAGATGAGATGGGCAATTCATCAGTTTCTGATGAAGATTTGTTGAAGACTATCATTATGGAACTTTAGTCCCATTTATTTAAAGCAGTTCTCATGATAATACCTTCTACTGTTATATGTCTTCCTCATTTTAAAATTGCTCAAATATTGAAATTTTAGATTCACATATGAAATGAAATGAAGTGATATGAAACTTTTCTATGATTGCTTGAGGGATCAATTGAAATGGCTCATTGATTAATAAATTACTATCCCATTTTTCCTTTTTTTTAAAATTGTTATGATTCTTATCAATTTAGTCATGAGGATTTCACAGATCAGAAAGGCTGTTCCTTTCCAGAACACCTTTTAGATGTCTATCTTTGTGTCTCTCCTCAATTTGTTTTATGATCCTGTGGGCACTCTAAATAACAACACAGTCTTTAGAACTGATCACTAAAGAAAATCCCAATATAAAGTTCAATTTAATTTGAAGCCTGAATTTGTACTACAAAATTATATCAATACTTGTTTATTATCATGTAAAATTTCTCTTATTGCTTTTATCAGACTTTTCTTTTCTACCTTTTTTAAATCAGTAAAGAACTTGAAATTGGGACATTTCCAGCTAATAGAATTAGCTTCAAAGTCAATCCAAGTCCCTGCCATCTCCTTAAATAGTTTCTATGATTGGCAACAATTCTGGCATCATTTTGTGTAAATCAAATTCATCATGTATTCTCTCTGTGATGCTTTAGAGACCTAAAATAACTGATCACAAGTTAATATTTCATAGTTTGAAACCTGAAGAAGTAGGCTTCATATTGAAGCATCAATGAGTGTATTTTACATATAAGTTTTAGAAGGTGCTCAGTAAATTTTGAAAGAGTTTTTTGAGGGAAATGGGCCATGGAATGATATGTGATATTTTTCTTAGTGTTTAGGGATCCAAAATTATGGAAACTCTTTTCACTAATGCTGACAAATAATAATTCTGAAATTGTTTTCATAGTGTTGCTTCAGACACTATTGGGCTAATTGATATTCAGACACAACAAAAGTATATGAGTTCAACTAATTGGGATACTTCAGAAGTAGGATCAGAAACTTCTTCTCCAGGGGCAGCTAGGTGGCTCAGTGGATTAAAAGCTAGGCGCAGAGATGAGAGGTCCGAGGTTTGAATCTGACTTCAGACACTTCTTGGCTGTATAACACTGGGAAATTCATTAAATCCCAATTGCCTAGCCTTTACCAGTCTTCTACCTTGGAATCAAAACATCGTATTGATTCTAAGATGGAAGGTAAAGATTTATTAAAAAAAAAAAAAGAAACTACTTCATAGAAAGATGAGCTATGCAAGAAAGAACATAAGCACCATTAGAAGAAGAACTTCAAAATTTTAAATTCTGTCTTTTTATCTCCAGTGACTAAAACTATGTCAGATTCATACTAGGTATTTGATAATAACAGTGAATTTAATTGAATAATATTGAATTGAATTTTTTTTTTCTTCGCATCTCTAGGATCTGGAAGAGTTGCATGTGTAAACATTGGGGTTTAACAAATATTATTGAACTAGAAACAGATAAACATATATAAAGAAGAAGTGAATTTTTTTGTACCTAGATTTGTCACTAATCATTTATGTAATTTAGAATATGTTTCCCTTTCCCATAATATGCCATTTAATTCTTATTCTGGAGCAGCTGAAGTGCAGAACTAAACTTTGGTAAAATTCTTTTTGAAAATTATTTAAAATCAATTGTTATTATTGATTGAATTAAAATACCAAGTTAAGTGGGGGAACTCAACCTTCCCCTCCTAGTAGTAGTCAACCACAAATAAACAAGAAAGAAGTAAAAATGTTTAATAGAACTTAATAAAATCTGATTTGATAGACTTATGGACAAAACTTAAAGGGTGTTATTTTTCTTATCAGTACATGACAACCTCACAAAAATTGATCATATAGGACATAAAAAATTTACATTCAAATGTTCAAAAGTAGTAATGCAAAACACATATTTTATGGGACATTACATTCATACATACAACGGGTAGAAGAAAGAAGGACAAAAATGAATTGGAAATGAAATAAACTTAATATAAAGAATAGATAGGTCATAGAACAAATCATAGAAACAATTGACTGTTTCATTAAACACAGCAAAACAGAATTTATGAGATGCTGAAAAAGCTTTATTTAGGGGGAAAATTATATCTTTAAATGCTTAAATCAATAAGATAGAATGAATCAGGAATGTGACTAGATAAACTAGGGAAAGAACAAATACAGTATCTCCAATTAAGCATCATATTAGAAATACAGAAAAATCAAAGAAATGAATAATAAAACTGAAAGCAAGAAAACTATTGCACTAATATATAAGAAATGAAGATAGCTGTATGAAAAAAATAAAACAGGTGAACTCTTGATGAATTAATTTAACAAGAAAGAAGAAAACCAAGTTAAGTGTGTAGTATAGAGAGAGGGGGTCATATAGTTTTTTGAAGCTTTGACTGAGTTCTAAAGCAGTTAGGGGTTTGGAATCTTGAGGAAAAGGACAGTTGGTTTGGGTCTCCTGTGGAGAGAGGTTGTCTAACCAACTGAGCTGCCTCCTTACCTATCTGTAGAATAGAAATTTAGCCTAGCTTTGAAATATTTATTTAAGAAATTGTTATTTTGGATAAACCCTTTATATCTTCCTTCCCTAATATTATTTCCTACCTTCCCTCCCTTACCTTATATGTCTGTGGAGTTAATAAGGAGAGTAATTAGAGAGGAGTTCAAATTCGTGAAGGGTTAATTATAATTGACAGCATTAGTTATAAAGAAACTAGTCAGTCATCATTTATTCCCTTTAGATATCAAGAGCACCTTGTAAGCTTGAGTTAAAGGCAGGTCCTTACTCAGACTCCATCTCTGCCTCCCTTCCCCCACCTGAGGTTCCTGAGACAACTGTTAGGGCTTCCACTTTTCTGACACATCAACCTTTAAAGATAATAAACACTTTTGTGTTTCAACAGACCTATTAGTACAATTTGTCTGTTAGTTTTTAAGAGAGGGAAGAAGAGGGAAAGAACCAACATACTCTGGGCTTGAAGGGAAGCCAGGGTATCCATCTTGAAGGAAGGTGTAACTTCAAAACAAGTCCCTTCCTGTGAAATTAACTAAACCTTGTTTGTTAATTTCAGTTTAGTCTATTTCCCTCAGCCTGTGTTTGAGCCTAAGTCCCAGTCTGTAAAGCCTGTGGTTTTGTCTGTTTAGTTTAATTTCTCCTCTCCCTGAAGATCTCTGTTTCCCTTCTGTGTTATACTCCTGACTATAGCCCTATTACATCCTGAATCTCCTTAATCCCAGCCTACCTGTAACCTAGATTACTCACTTAGCAAGTTTCTGACAACTTCCTTCCAAAATTCCCTTATCCCACACACCTTTCCTCAAATTACCCCCATTACATTCATCATGAATGAAAAGGTAAAAATCATTAGTGAAGAAGAAATTAGAGCATTAAATGGAAGTTATTTTGCTGATTATATACCAATACATTTGAAAAAATTTAAATGAAATAAATGAATATCTTCAAAAATACTAGCTACCCAGATTAGCAAAAAGGAAGTGGAATATTTAAACTATCCCATCACAGAAAAATAACTAAAACCAATGATAAAAAAATTCTTTAAGAAAAAGACCCTAGGGCCAAATGTATTCACAAGTAAATTCTACCAAGCATTCAAAGAACTAACTCCAATATTACATGAACTGCTTGAGAAAATAGAGGAAGAAAGAATCCTTCCAAACTAAATTTATGACATAAATATGGTATTAATATCTAAATCAGAAAGAGCTAAAACAAAGAAAGTAAACTATGGATCCATCACCTTAATTAATATTTGTTTAAAAATTTAAATAAAATATCAATATATCAAAAAAGATCAAACAGCATGATTAGCTGGGTTTTATACCAAGAATGCAGGAAACGCTCAATATTAGCAAAACCATCAGCATAACCAATCATATTAATTACAAAACTAATAGAAACCATAGGATTATTTCAATAGATGCAGAAAAAGTTTTAGAGAAAATACAACATCCATTCCTTATAGAAACATTAGAAAACTTTGGAATAAATGAAAGCTTTTCTGAAAGTCGCATCTATCTAAAACAATCACCAAGCGTTATCTGTACTGGGGATTAATGAAAAACCCTTCCCAATAAGATTATGAATGAAGCAGGGATTCCCATTAATCAACATTGCTATAGAATTGTGCTAGAAATGTTAGCTATAGCAATAAAAGAAGAAAAAGTAATGTAAGTAGATTAGGACATGAGGATAAAAAATAATTCTTTGCATATGATATGATGATATACCTAAAAAATTCTAAAAAATAACAGTAAAACTTGGAAATTAACAACTTTAACCAAGTTGCAATATATAAAATGAATTCACATAAAGCATCAACATTTCTACTTACCACATCCAAAGTCAAACAGTAAGAGATAGAAACAGTAATTCCATTCAAAATAACTCTATACTATCATAAAAATATTAAGAGAGTAAAAATAGTTCACCTGTCAGACCTTTGGATAAAGGAAGAATTTAGGACAGACCAAGATAAAGAGAATATTAAAATGTTTAAATAGATAACTTTGAGTTCATTAAATTAAAAAGTTTCTATGAAAATAAAAACAATAAAACTAAGACTAAAGGACAAACAACAAAATGGGGAAAATCTTTATAGCAAGTCCTTCTGAAAAAAGGCTGCATTTCTCATATAGATAGAGAACTAAATCAAACTTATAAGAATACAAAGCATGTCCCAATGACAATTGATCAAAGAATATGAACAAGTAATTCACAGATGAAGAAATTAAAACTATCTTTAGTCATATGAAAAAAAGCTCCAAATTACTACTGATTAAAGAAATGCAAATTAGGAAAAAGTTGACACATCTCCTCATACCCATCCAATCTAGGTAGCATGACCAAAAGGAAAAAGATCACTATTAAAGGGGCTCTTCAAAAATCAAGACACTAATACACTGCCTTTGGAGGTGTGAACTGATACAACTATTCTGGAGATCATGCCCAAAGGACCATCAACCAGTGAATTCCCTTTGATCCATCACTAACATTACTAGGGATAAATCCAATAGAGATAAAAGATACGGGAAAGGAAAATACTTGTATAAAAATATTAATAGCAACTCTTTTGTGGTGGCAAAGAACTGGTCATTAAAAGAATATCCAGGACTTCCAGGATAAGATGACCAAAGAGTAGATGCAAGGATCTTCTTCTCCTCACCATCAACTAATAAAAAGTACCTCAAAAGGATAAAAATCAAAAGCAGATAAGCAAAGGGGCTCTACCATAGGGTACAACCTTTAAGGTAGGCAGGGTTTGGGCATTTGCATGCAAGAAGGGAGTAAAATTACTTCTACCAAAGCAGGAAATGAAAAACTAAACACCCCCCCCCACTTGACCTATATTGCCAGAATCAGAGTGAGCATGGGGAAATGTCTACATTCATAAGGGGCTGGCTGAGGATTCCTCAGATTTACTCTTGAGAGCAGGGAGAATTAGGACCCTAGGAGGTTGAAGAACACGGTGCTTGGGCTCAGAGATAGGTCAGAGAGGCGCTGCCCACAGATGAGGCAGGAAAAATTGCCTCAGGGCAAAAGCAACTCTGTAGCTCAATACACAGATGCCTACCCTCAGAATTCTGGCTGAGATGGGGGGAGGGGGTTAACATAGTAATAGCCACCAAAGCCAAAGAACTACAATCTACAACTACCAAAAAAATTAAGGAAAAAAAACTCTGACCCTAGATAACATCTATGGTGAAAAACAGCAAACTAAAGAGGAGACAACAGAGGGTGACAAACAAGAAAACACAGCCAAGCTTTCCAAAAAATGGAAATTGGCCACAAGATTTCTAGGAACTCAAATGGGAGGTTGAGAACAAAGTAAGAAAGATAGAAGAAACTTGGCAAGAAAAGTGGGAAATAGTTCAAAAAGAAAATAATAGTTTAAAAGACAGAATCCACCACTTAAAAAAAGAAGCCCAGAAATCAAGTGAAATGATAAGCAAATGAGAGACCAGAATTGACCTACTTGAAGGCATGAAAAGCAGGACAGACCAAACCAAAAAGGAAAATCAAAAGTTCATAACTGGGAGGAAAGTAACTTCTGGGTTAAGATGGTGTCAGAGTAAAAAGCAGCTGCTTAATCTCTCCTAACCCACACATAAAGGACTCCTGAAGAGGACATAAAAACAAATCCAGACAAACAAAGGGACCCACAATAGGGCACAGCATTGAATGTACATGTGATTGGGGCATTTCCATGCTATAAGGGGGTGAAACAACTCTCACTAAAATGCAAGCTGAAGATGGTGGCTGAGTAGAAGCTGGGCTACTTCCTCTCCTTACCAACCGATATAGTATACATCCAAAGGACAAGAAAACAAAATTCAGATGAAAGAAGGGACCCCACAATAGGGTGCAGTATCAAAGGTTTGTGGTATTTGGGCACTTCCATGCTATAAGATGGGAAAATAGATCCCATCAAAAAGTGAGTGGATCACCCCTCCCCCACCCCACCCACAGTACCAGAGTCAGAGGCTGCACTCCAGATTTAGAGTGAGCAGAGGCACAAAATCTAGCCCCCTGGTAGCTAGCTGGCACTACTAGGAGCTTGCCCCTGAGAGCAGCAAGACCTGAGATCCCAGGTAGCTGGAAAACTCAGACCTTGGGCAGGAGAGTGGGGTTGAGACAGGCAGCAGCAACACCAGCACATTCAGATTCAGGGGAAAATCTCAGGTGGAGGAGCAAGTGTGGGCCAAGTTCCAGGGTTTGGGCAGCTGGCTAGGACCACAGGTGCATGATACCGAAAACAGCTAGACCAGAGACCACAGGAGGCTGGAAAACAAAGACCTTGGACATAGGAGTGGGGCTGAGAGAGGCAGCAGCAGCTCCCAGCATGCTCAGACTCAGGGAAAATCTCAGGTGGAGGAGCAAGTTTGGGCCAAGTACCAGGCTCTGGGTAGCTGGCTAGGACCACTGAGGCTTGACCCTGAAAACAGTTAGACCAGAGACCCCAGGAGGGTCCCCAGAGAAGCCAAGAGACTCACAAAGTAGCCTCAAGCAAAAAAAAAACTGCTCCTTAATTCCATACAAAGAGAATCAGATTGCCTTACTCAGACTTCTGGCAGATAAAACAAAATGATGCCAATTGAGACCCAAGAAATAAACAAGAAGACCAAGAAAAAAGCTCAAACACTTGATAACTTCTGCACAGAAAAAAAAAACAGAAAACAGAGGAGGACAAAGAATTAAAGACATCCAAACCTCCCCCCCAAAATGAAAATGGGTCACAAGATCCTGAAGAGTTCAATCTGAGATTATGAGAAAGATGGAAGAGATCTGGCAAGAAAATAACATTTTAAAAGGCAGAATTTTGCAAATGGAAAGGGAGGCTCAGAAATCAAATTAATTGATAAGCAAACTGAAGACCAGAAATGACCAGCTAGAAGCCTTGAAGAACCAGATAGACCATATTGAAAATGAAAACCAGTCTCTAAAGACCAGAATTAGGAAAGTAGAAGCCAATGATCTCTTAAGACAGCAAGGACAAAAAAAGCAAAGTCAAAAGACTGAAAAAATAGAAGGAAACATGAAATATCTCACTGAGAAATTGAAAGATCAAGAAAACAGTCTAGAAGAGACAATTTGAAAATCACTGGTCTTCCTGAAAAAGCAGAAATTAATAGAAATTTGGACTCTATACTAAAAGAAACTATTCAGCAGAACTGCCCTGAAGTTCTACAACAAGAGGACAATATAGACATTGAAAGGATCCATAGATCACCTTCTACACTAGTCCCTTAAAAAACAAACCCCAGGAATACAATATCCAAATTCAAGAGCTTCCATGTAAAAGAAAAAATATTACAAGAAGCCAGAAAGAGACAAGTCAGATATCAAGTGGCACCAATCAGGATCACACAGGACCTGGCAGCATCCACACTAAAAGATCAAAAGGCTTTGAATATGATATTTAGAAAGGCAAGAGAACTGGGTCTACAACCAAGGATCAAAATACCTACCCATCAAAACTGACTATATACTTGCAGAGGAAAATATGGGCATTCAACAAGATAGAAGATTTCCAAGTATTTGCACAGAAAAGACCAGGACTAAAAGGAAAGTTCGATATCCAACCACAAAAACCAAGAGAAACATGAAAAGGTAAATAAGAAACAGAGGGGAAAGAAAGAAAATTCTTATTATTAAATTTACCTCTTTAAGGGCCTTAACAAGATCAAATTATTTCTATTTCTATGTGGAGAAATGTTATGTGTAATTTTCAAAAACTGTATTCAATATATATATATATATATATAGTAATAGAAGAATTATTCATAGGGAGAAGTTGGAGCACAAAATGACCTAAGATGAGACAAAGCAGAGGAAAAAAGGGGGGGGGTGAATAGTAGATGACATTAAGAGAAACTTGAATCAATAAGAAAAATAGTATATTCTATACCACAAAAAAAGAGCATGGAAAGGGGACAGGATAAAAACTATCATAAAATGGAGAGGAAGAGAGCATTAAGAGGTAATATTTAAACCTTAATCGCAGAGGAATTAACCCTGAGAGGGAAGAGTAGCTATATCCATTGGGACATAGAATTCTATCTAACCCTACTGAGAAAGTCAGAAGGGATCAACCAAGGGGTGCAGGGAGTGGGGAGGACAAAAAGAGGGGAGGGGAGGAGGGAGAAAATTCATTAGGTCTTAAAAAATAAAAATAGGGGAATAATAAGTGGAAAGAGAAGTAAATCAAGGGAGGGGCAAGGGTTACTGGTATAAAACAAACCACTGGTTTTGATCCAGCCATACCATTGCTGGCATTGTACCCCAAAGAGATCATAGATAAAAAGACTTGCACAAAAATATTTATAGCTGAGCTCTTTGAGGTGGCAAAAAACTGGAAAACGAGTGTATGGCCTTCAATTGGGGAATGGCTGAACAAATTGAGGTATCTGCTGGTGATGGAATACTATTGTGCTCAAAGGAGTAATAAACTGGAGGAATTCCAAGTGAACTGGAAAGACCTCCAGGAACTGATGTGGAGTGAAAGGAGCAGAGCCAGAAGAAAATTGTACACAGAGATCAATACACTGTGGTACAATCGAATGTAATGGATGTCTGTACTAGCAGCAATGCAATGACCCAAGACAATTCTGAGGGATTTAGGGAAAAGAACACAACCCACATTCAGAGGAAGAACTACAGGAGTGGAAGCACAGAAGAAAAACAACTGCTTGAACACATGGGTTGATGAGGACACGATTGGGGACATAGACCCGAAAAGATCACACCAATGTAACTATCAATAAAATGTAAATAAGTCTTGACTGACCACACTTGTTAAAACCCATGGAAGTGCAAGTTACCTCCTGGGGGGGAGTGGTTTGAGGGGGTGAAGGGTAAAGTAAAAACATGAATTATGTAACCATGGAAAATTTTTCTAAAAA
>NC_058130.1:609501374-609518243 GCF_016433145.1 Gracilinanus agilis | reverse complement strand
ATATATATCTTGACATTTCATCCTATACAGTTTGTCCCTTTTCCCTCTATGTAAACTTCTTCTAGTTACCCTGTTGGAAATAATAATTTTTAAAATTTGCCAATACCTTCTTTTCTTCTTGGGATATAAATTGATTGAACTTGTTGTGTCCCTTAAAGAAAACAATTTTTTTCCTCCCACCCATTCTCTTAATTACCTTATGTTAATTCTCTTGAGTTCTGGGTTTGGGCAGCAAACTCTCTGTTTAAGTCCAGTTTCTTGCTGGATAGTTGATTCTTGGTTGTAGACCCAGTTCTCTTGCTTTCCTGAATATTGTGTTCCATGCCTTCCAGTCCTTCAATGTAGATGCAGCCAGATCCTGTGTTATCCTAACTGTGGTTCCCTGATATCTGAATGACTTCTTTTTGGCAGCTTGTAATATATTTTCCTTGGTCTGGTAGTTTTTGAATTTGGCTATAATATTCCTGGAAGTTGTCAGTTGTGGATTAAATGTAGGAGGTGATCTGTGGATCCTGTCAATTTCCACTTTTCCCTCTTGTTCAAGAATTTCTGGGCAATTTTCTCTGATAATTTCTTGTAAAATGCTATCTAAACTTTTTCTTTTATCATGTTCTGGTAAACCAATAATTCTTAAGTTGTCTCTTCTAGCTCTGTTCTCCAGATCTTTCGTTGAATCAAAGAGGTGTTTCATATTCTCCTCAAAATTTTTATTTTTTAAATTTTGTTTAATATATTCTTCCTGCCTTGTGAAGTCATTTTCTTTTAGTTATGAGTTCTGTTTTTTAAAGACTCAATTTCTTCCCTTGCTTCTTGGTCATCCTTCTCTTTCTGGTATGATTTTCTTTGTAGATCATCTTTTGCCTTCTTTGCTTCATTTTCAAGGTGGCCAATTCTGGCTTTTAAGACTTTATTTAATTGTTTTAGCTCACATATTTCCTTTTTCAAATTGTCTTCAGCCTCTCTTAATTGTTTTTTGAGTTCCTGAAGTTCTTGAATTAATTGAGTTTTAAATTCTTGAGTTAATTGAATTTTGAAATCTTCCAAAGCCGGTGTTCAGTTCGCTGGAACTACTTCCTCTTCTTCTATTTCTGTTTCATTTGCTCCCTTTTCACTTCCTTGAAAGAAACTGTCAATTGTCATTTCTTTTCTCTTTTTCTTTTGCTTACTCATGTTTTTTCCCTTCCTTGTTCTGCTAGTTTGAGCAGATGTATTTAATGATCTTTGATGAAAGATCTTTTTCCCAGGGGCAAAGGTTTGTAGTTACTTTCTCTGCCCTTGGAAGACTTCTCCCTTTCTGTCCAATTGTCGGGATTAATCCTGTATTGATTGGCTTATTCTGCCCTGAGGCTAAAAACTGAAAACCTCAAGGGGAGAGAAAAACAAACAAACAAAAAAAAACAAAAAAGGTGGGGTAAAAAGAAGGAGCATTTTCTCTGAACTGAGCTCTCCAGCAGTGGGGTCCCTCTGTGCTATCCTCTGTGTTTGATTTGGTTTTCTTTCCTCTTGAAGCCCTGTGTTCTCTATCTCGGTTTGAGGAAACTAAGCCATCTGCACTCTGGGGTTTGGCTCTCTCTAAGCCACCATCTTCTGGGCATTTTTGCTGTGTTTCTCTGGTTTTCTCCTCCAGTTACCTCTCCAGTGCCTATGTTTGACTCCCTGAGTCCTATGCCAGCAAGGCCCTCTCTCCTTATCAGTGCACCCACTGGCCCTGAGATTTCCCCAAGCTGCTGGAGACTCTGCACAGCACGTGGGAGAGGAGTCCTGGGATCCTGGGATTCCCCTTCTATGCCCTCAGTCCCTATAGTTCAAGTATTGAAGCCTTTTTCTTGGCTTACCTCTTTAGTTGTGCTACAGTAGGGTTCCCCCTGCTCTGTACCATTATTAGATTTTGTCCTCTTTCTTCTCGAAGCACCTTGTTTTCTATCTCAGTGTGTAAGGGTGTGGAGGTTTTAAGATTCTATGCCGCCATCTTCCCGGAACCATAAAGCAAGAAAATTAAAAATCCCCAAATGAAAACTAAATTAGAAATACTAAAAATCAAGGGAGAAATTAATAAAATTGAAAGTAAAAGAAATATTGAATTAATAAATAAGACTAGAAGCTGGTATTTTGAAAAAAAAACAGATAAAATAGACAAAGTACTGCTCAATCTAATGAAAAAAGGAAAGAATAAAACCAAATTAACAGTATCAAAGTTGAAAAGGGAAACCTCACCTCTAATGAAGAGGAAATTAAAGCAAACATTAAAAATTATTTTGCCCAATTATATGGCAATAAATATAGCAATCTAGGGGATATGGATGAATATTTACAAAAATATAAATTGCCTAGCTTAACAGTAGAAGAAATAGAATACCTAAATAATTCCATATCAGAAAAGGAAATTGAACAAGCCACCAAAGAACTCCCTAAGAAACAATCCCCAGGGCCTGATGAATTCAAAAGCAAATTCTATTAAACACTGAAAGAACAACTAATCCCAATAAAATACAAATTATTTGATATAATAAGTAAAGGAGTCCTACCAAATTCCTTTTATGACACAAATATGATACTGATTTCAAAGCCAGGTAGATGAAAAACAGAGGAAGAAAACTTTAGACCAATCTCCCTAAAAAACATAGATGCAAAAATCTTAAATAGAATACTAGCAAAGAGACTCCAGCAAGTGATCAAGAGTATCATCCACCATGATCAGGTGGGATTTATACCAGGAATGGAAGGATGGTTCAACATTAGGAAAACCATCCACATAATTGACCATATCAACAAGCAAAACAACAAAAAACACATGATAATCTCAATAGATGCTGAAAAAACCTTTGACAAAATATTGCACCCATTCCGATTAAAAACCCTGAAAAGTATAGGAATAGAAGGACCTTTCCTAAAAAAAATCAACAACAACAAAAAACAGTATATATCTAAAACCATCAACAAGCTTCATATGCAATGGGGATAAATTAGAAACTTTTCCAATAAGATCAGGTATGAAACAAGGATGCCCACTATCACCTCTATTATTTAACATTGTACTAAAAACACCAGCAGTAATAATTAGAGAAGAAAAAGTAAATTGAAGGTATCAAAATAGGCAATGAGGAGACTAACCTATCACTCTTTGATATGATGGTATACTTAAAAAATCCTGGAGAATCAACTAAAAAGCTAGCATAAACGATCAACAACATTAGCAAAGTAGCAGGATACAAGATAAATGCACATAAATAATCAGCATCTCTATATATTTCTAACACATCACTGCAGAAAGAGGTAGAAAGAGAAACACCATTTAAAATCCCTCTAGACAATGTAAAATCCTTAGGAATCTATCTACCAAAACAAACACAGGTATTATATGAACACAACTACAAAACACTTTCCAAACAATTAAAACTAGATCTAAACAATTGGAAAAACATTGATTTTTCATGGTTAGGACAAGCAAACATAATAAAAATGACCATTCTACCCAAGTTAATTTATTTATTTAGTGCCATACCTATCAAACTACCAAAAAACTTCTTTACTGAATTAGAAATAACTATAACAAAGTTCATTTGGAAGAACAAAAAATCATCAATATCAAGGGAATTAATGAAAGTAAAATGGGAAGGAAGGGGGCCTAGCAGTACCAGATATTAAAATATACTATAATGCAGGGGTCATCAATATAATATGGTACTGCATAAGAGACAGAAGGGAGGATCAGTGGAATAGACTTGGGGTAAGTGACGTCAGCAAGACTGTCTATGATAAACACAAAGAGCCCACATTTTGGGACCTAAATGCACTATTTGACAAAAACTGTTGTGAAAATTGGAAAACAATATGGGAGAGATTAGGTTTAGATCAACATCTCACATTCTCTACCAAGATAAATTCAGAATTGGTGAATGACTTGAATATAAAGGAGGAAACTATAAATACCTTAAGTGAACACAGAATAGTATACTTGTCAGATCTCTGGGAAAGGAAAGATTTTAAAAACAAGCAAGTTAGAGAAAATTACAAAATATAAAATAAATGATTTTGATTATATTAAATTAAAAAGCTTTTGTACGAACAAAAACAATGCAACCAAAATCAGAAGGGAAACAACACATTGGGAAAAATCTTTATAACAAAAAACTCTGACAGGGGTCTAAATACCCAAATATACGAGTTAAATCAATTGTATAAAGAATCAAGCCATTCCTCAATTGATAAATGGGTAAGGGACATGAATAGGCAATTTTTAGATAAAGAAATCAAAAGTATCAATAAGCACATGAGAAAGTATTCTAATTCTCTAATAATTAGAGAAATGCAAATCAAAAGAACTCTGAGGTATCACCTCACACCTAGAAGATTGGCTAAAATGATAGCAGGGGAGAGTAATGAATGTTGGAGGAGATGTGGCAAAATTGGGACCTTAATGCATGGCTGGTGAAGTTGTGAACTGATCCAAGCAATCTGGATGGCAATTCGGAACTCTGCTCAAAGGGCTATAAAAGATTACCTGCCCTTTGATCCAGCCATACCATTGTTGGGTTTATACCCCCAAAGACATCATAGATAAATAGACCTATATGAAAATATTTATAGCTGCGCTTTTTGTGGTGGCAAAAAACTGGAAAAGGAGTGTATGCCCTTCAATTGAGGAATGGCTGAACAAATTGTGATATATGCCGGTTATGGAATACTATTGTACTCAAAGGAATAATAAACTGGAGGAATCCCATGTGAACTGGAAAGATCTCCAGGAATTGATGCAGAGTGAAAGGTGCAGAGCCAGAAAAACATTGTACACAGAGATTAATACACTGTGGTAAAATCAAATGTAATGGACTTCCGTACTAGTAGCAATGCAATGACCCAGAATAATTCTGAGAAATTTATGAAAAAGAATGCTATCCACATTCAGAGGAAGAACTACAGAAGTGGAAACACAGTAGAAAAGCAACTGCTTGAATAAATGGGTTGAGGTGGATATGATTGGGGATGTAGACTTGAAACTACCACTCTAATGCAACTATCAACAATTTGGAAATAGGTCTTGAATGGTGACACATGTTAAAACCAGTGGAAACGTGAGTATGCTATGGGGGGGGAGGAGGTCAGGGGTTGAAGGGGAAAGTAAGAACATGAATGAAGTAACCAGGATAAATTTCCTAAAAAATAAAAATTATTTAAAAATAAAATGATCATAGCTGAAAACAACTCTTCAAAGTCTAAAATTGGGGAAGTAGAAGTTAATGATCTCACAGGATAGTAAGAATTAATTTAAGAAAGTCAAAAGAATGATAAAATAGAAGGAAACATGAAATATTTCATTGAGAAAATTACAGCCTTGGACAACAGGTCTAGGAGAGAGAATTTGAGAATCATAGGCCTACCTGAAAATCTATGAATAAACATCATACTACAAGGAATTATTCAAGAAAATTGCCCTGATATTCTTGAACAAGAGGGCAAAATAGACATCAAAAGACTCCATAGATCACCCTCTATATTAAATCCTCAAAAGACAAACTCTAGGAATGTAATTGCCAAATTTAAGAGCTTCCAAGCTAAAAAGGAAATATTGAAAGAAGGCAGAAAGAGACAATCCCTTTGCCACTGCTTTTAGAAGAGGAAGCTCCAGACCTGGAAAAAGATTGAAGAATGTTCCTGCAGATGGAGAAACCAGTGGATCCACCTCATCTCCACCAGCTTTGTTGGTTTCCAACTCTCCTGTTCAGGTCCAAGAGGGCCCTGGCCAAGACAAGGACTTCAATTTGATGCATGGTTCCCAGCCACCCTCAGGGCATCCCTATGACTCCAGGGAGAGCAACAGCAACACCAGCCAGGCCTTGACCTTAACCATGGAAAGTCTGAACCCTGACCTTCTCCTCTGCACATCTCCAAATGCAGTGTCTTACCACCCCAATCCAGATACCCCTATCACACAAGGGAACTGGTCAGCTTCCCTCTCAACTTGCACCTCCAAAGGAAACAGTAGCTAATGTCTCCAGCCTCAGAGTCTAAAGGCCCAGCAAACAGGCACTGGGACCCAGGAAGAGGAAAGACTTCAAGAGCAATTCTTCTCCTCCAACTCCAGATCCCCTTCAGATTTCTCTGACCTGAAGCAAAAATCTTGTAAGAAAAGATGCTTATCTCCTGTGGACTCAGCCAAGGATTCCTTGGCTTCAGTCTGGAAAACCTGGGGCCAAATATATGAGTGCATTCCATGGGGAGAATCCAGTGGCAATACCTCCCAGGAAGCTGTTTGTGAAGGCTCCTGCTATCCAGTAGGTCTGCAAGAGGAGACTGGCCAAAACAAGGAGAAGGTGACCCAGCCACCTTCGGATCATCCCTTTGATTCCACTGACTCTGGCAGTGGGGTTTTGTCCTTTGAACCATATACCATGAACTCTGAGAGCCTTCTACCATACACTGGTTTTCCTGAGAGCAAGAAGCAGCAAACTGGGTTAAGTGATGATCAGGGAAGCTCCTTGCACCAACCTGAGCCCTGGTCCCTTCTGGAGGCCAAAGGCACTGAAAGTGCCCACCCATGCAGTGGTCAGGACTCACCTCCAGGAGTCCCCATGGTTCTGGAGAGAATCTGCCTGCCTGTCAGTCACACAAGCTTGCAGCCCACCCAAAATGACAGAGCCCAGGAGGGGATTGACCTTGGCATATGTCAGGGCCTGCCTAGCTCTGAAGTCAGTCTCTCAGCATGACTGAAAGGTGAACGAAACTCTCTGTACTTTCAGGGTACCTCAATCTCTGGAAAACTAAACGTGCTCCTCTGCAACCATGCCCTGTGGCTCCAGTTTTCCAGGCAGCAGAATGAAATGATCCTTACCAAGAAAGGCCAAGCCATGATCCCCTTCCTATCTTACAAAATCCAGGGTATGGACCCCAGTGCCCTTTACCACATCTTTGTTGAAATGGGATAAAAAAAGGGGACAAAAACAATGATCCAATGATTGCTAAGCCTCATTGAAAAAAAGTCAATTAGGGGCAGTACCTTTTGGCATAAGAGTGTACATTCAAAACAAATACATTCAACTCCCTATAGTTCAATCAACTACACCCCAAAGTTCATTTTGGATCTTTATGATCCAGTGAAAGTTCTTCAGGCAACTTCATGATGCCTTTTCCAAATAGGTTTGTTATCTGGATTTTGGGGAGATGGCAAATTTCTTATCTTGAAATTACTCTAAAAAAATTGTAAGAGGGAGATTTTTGGTAACTTATAGATATATATTCAAAGTGTGGCCTCCAGGAATCAATAACTCAGATTGATTCCATAATTAAAATAAACCCAAGTCAGGATTAAGTTTAAGGTAGTTTATTTACAATTAGGAAGGTAAAAGGTAGGGAAATAGAGAGAGGGTGGTGCTAGTCCAGGCCTGCAAAGGCCTGGACAGAGAGAGAGCGTTAAAAGGCTGATTAGACTAGGCTACAAGCCACAAGGCCTTAGCAATCAGAGAGGTAAAAGCCTACTTAAGGTATAGCTTGGAAAACGCCAAGGAATTCAGCCTAACTTACCCACTTGACAATTCAGAGTGGAAGCAGTCTGAGGTCTCAGCTGAGAACCTTCAGCACCAAGTTCAAAGTGGGAACTGCTCAACAGGAAGTAACCAACATACTTGAAGAGATAGTGTCTCTCGTCACTTCCTGTGGGTCCACCTCTAATTCAAGTGGACAAATGGCAGCCTCTACACCGATTTGGACTGCCCAAAGGGCGGTCCCTTCTTCTTAATTTGTTACTTATTGTCAAGTGTGGGTAACTCTTCTCCCCTCCCACTAAGGGAGGTGGGGATGATATCATCTCAGGTAAGTAGAGTTTTGACTATGAATGGGCTAGAGCTAATTCCATTTACACAAACTTTACATTATATATTAAAAATTATACATTTCCTTCTGAGGAGAATTATACATTCCCCCCTGAAATTACTCTTTTTGTTTTTGTTTTTTGTTTGTTTTTTAAACCCTTGTACTTCGGTGTATTGTCTCATAGGTGGAAGATTGGTAAGGGTGGGCAATGGGGGTCAAGTGACTTGCCCAGGGTCACACAGCTGGGAAGTGGCTGAGGCCAGGTTTGAACCTAGGACCTCCTGTCTCTAGGCCTGACTCTCACTCCACTGAGCTACCCAGCTGCCCCATGAAATTACTCTTAAAAGAGTTTAAATTTTACATTATAAATTTAATACAGATATTCTGGTTATAACATATACATACCCCCTTGAGGACAGTTAATAAGACATTCTCTCTTGAAAAGAGTACCCCAGGTCAGCTAAGGATACATGGCTGAGTTATGGGGTTGTATGAAATCAATTGGCAAAAGAAATAATTAAAAAAATAAAATCCAAATAAAAGAGAAAAATTAACTTGTGAATGAAATGTAAACTTACATCCAAAAATGTAAGTAAAAATAAACTTATAACAGGTCTTTGAATCAAGGCCCAATTAAAGTGATTTAAGCAGTTTGCAATTACCCATTCAGGATCCAGGACCTCAGAAAGTTGCCATTCTATATATAAGAGGAATAACAGGACCAAATTTGTGTGTGAGGGAAGTGTCTCTCCCTGGTCTGATTTCCTTGCATTTTCTCAGGGATGCACCATAATGATAGCCAATATTAGGTTCTTGGCTAGAGATGAAGCTCAGGAGAAGTCTGAACTCTAATATATATCAGAAAAACCATAATCCTGAACCTTAAATGCTGGTTTCAAGCCCTTTGATGTTGGCATTGAAATTCAACAATCCCAGCTGAATTGGAATGGTTTCTTTGATCTTGTTCTCTTTGGCACTTTGCAGATTTTCAGTCAGACTCTATGATCTTATGGCTCTTTTGCTCCATGCTCCTGGAATCAGACAGGGAGACATTAATCTCAATTCCATAATATTTACCAATGAATTGGCAGGTTACCATAGTCTTAGGCTTTTTGGGTATGTATTAATATTATAGCAAATATATGTATATTAAACTTATATTACTGTAAAATAAAAAAAAGATGAACACTGATTATATGTACTTTCAATACAAAAATGAGAAAAGAAGAAAATTGTCAATTACTCTATTAAAAATTAAAAGGAAAAGCAATACGAAAATTAAAAATTCAGGGGAAAAAATACAATGTTCTCAAGCACAAAAATAAGAGAAAAGAAAACATATTGCATTGCATATGCAAGGAAGAAAAATAAAAGAATGTCTTAAAAATCAAAAATACATATATAGCTTAGAATTAGTGAAGGGTTTCTCACAAAACAATGAGATCCATTTCCATGTAAGCTTTTCCATGAACTGTGAGTGTAAATGGCTTTTACAAAATGGCAGATTCATAATGCACATTCAAATAAAATACAATAATTTGCAATAAAACCTTTAAAGACAATAGCAAACAAACCCATTATTATAGCCACTTGTTGTGATGTTTAAAACATTTTATACTTGTCACAAATTCAACAGGAGTAGTAAATCATTCAGCCTTGGCTAAGATAATTTTTAACAAAATCTATTACTGCCTCCATGGCAATCGTGGGGCAGAGCCTAAAAAAATCTGCTTAAAAAAAAAAAAAAACTTCTGGGTCTGTTATCCTCAGCAATTCTAGATCATTATTATGGGAAAGCAAGTCAAAACAAAGAGACAAAATATCAAGCATACAGGAGCTTTCCTGGCTTCCTGTGTAATATACAAAAGCTTGGACAGGAAACCTCCATTTTTTCCACTGCCATTTTAAGACAACATTCTTTATAATAAATATATAAACCTTATCATTTACACAGAATGGTACTAAGCATCTAAAGTCAATTCTAAAGAACCTTTATAAAATTATAATTTAAATTCTCAAGGCATCATAGCCTTCAAGGTTGTATACAATTATCAAGATCTAATAAAAACTTAAGGCATGTGATCCTATAGTTGAAATAACAAATTCAATATGCATAAGGCTTAGGGGCTTTTTTACACCTTAAAAATGTTTAAGTTGTTCATAAATGGTACAGATACCAATTGTTATAAAAAAGTAGGGTAATCTTGGTCAAAGGAGGGATAAAAGTGATATAGGTGATTTGGAAGGGGAATGAAGGAGATAGCTGAGTGTAAGGAAGGATGAGGTGGTATATAGGAAGGTAGCAGAATTACAGGGAGTATACAGGAGGGAAGCTTAAACAGGCTTATACACCAAGGCTAGAAACAGAGGATACTAGGGGAGATAGGCTGAACTCTTTGGGTAGGGAAGGTACCTCTAAGGTACAAGAGGAATTTGGACCAGTCAGAAATGTTTATATCAAGGCTGAGGGTTTCTCTTGTTAATTTTTAAAGTCCTTTGAGGGAGGAGATAAAAGGGCTTCTCCCTGCCAGTGAAACTGATGGCTGCAGGAAGACTCAGATAGGTACTTCCTGCCAAGATTGATGCCTGTGGTTCCCTCAAGAAATGAAAAGAAAATAATTCCTTCCCTCTTCAGCCCTTGCCTTAATCTTCAATACAATGATTCACCAGAGACTTGTATAGGTAACAAAGGGGATTTATTAATGTCAGGTTAATCAGAGGGAAAGAGGTCTTAGGTTTTCTAACTGTTGCTAGGGAGAAGGCTAGATGGTGGGGGATGGGTCACAGGAGAGGGTTAGGCTGAGAGAGTCCAGCTCTCTCAGTCAGGAAGGTTTGCCTGCCTTTGAAGTAAAGTATTTATCAAATCACTAAATTAGGGGTAACTTGTTTTAGGATGACCTACTTGCCTGCAGAAAGTAAACCCACAATGTCCAATCACCAAGCCCACTCTTCCTCTCAGGGCCAAAGGGGAAATTCAGGGAAAATAGCAGAGATGTAATGAAGAGATCAGGGAGATGTCCAGCAAAATCAAATAGGTCCAAATTTCCCCAAGACAAAATAAGCACGGGCCAATACCAAAGCCAAAAGGCCAAAGTCAAGCTGAAAATCCTAGACCAACAGTCTAAGCCAAAGCCTCAAAAGCAAAAGCCCCAGGCAAAGCAAAAGCCAGAAGGCAAAAGCCCCATCAGTTGGAACTTCACCACTATTTATAGCCTCAGGCTCCAAATGTTTTTCTGAAGATTCTAAAACCTCTAGCTGCCAGGCTGTGACAGTTTGAAATTGCAGAAGCAAAAGGCTTCTGCTAGCAACCTTGCATTACACAATTAGATTAATACAGGTAAACTTAAAAAATTGAAACCTTAAAAAAATCAGGAAATACAATATAAGTAACAGTTTACAAGCAATGCAGTAAAAAAATCAATCCCTTTTTACCAATTCTAATAGATTTGTTCACTAATTAGGAGTTACAATAAAATCATGAACAGAATTAATCTAGTAGCCAAAACTTCATTACCTTTAATGATCCAGTATAATAGAAAAATCAATGTAAAAAAACAAAATTAAATAAAAAAAAACAATCAGCAAAATACAATAAGATACAGAGACTTAAAAAAACCCATGCAGTCTGAGGTTTTAAAATCCACCCCTGGTCCAATTCAAGTTCCTTCTAACTGAGCTCTGCACTGAGCACAGTGTGGATGACTCCATAAGGGTATATAGTTCAAAGTCTTGATCAGGCTCAAATGATCCAGATGCTAACTCAGCCCCTGCCCCAAAGCAGCCAATTTGGGGTAAGGACTGGAAAACCCACAGGTTGAAAATCCCACATGGTGAAAGGGTTGTGGGGGGGCGTAAAGGGGGCTAGAGAAGTTCTCTTCAGGTTAAAAGTCATTAATGTCTACTAGGAAACACCCTTGGGAAAGTACCAGGTGTGTGCTATGAGAGAGAAGGGGGGTTTTACTTCCCAAGTATTAAGCAGCTGCAGTTGGGGTCCTCTAAGGTGCTCCAGGTGGTGGCTAGGTCAGCAGCAGCAGCATTTTAGTAGGAATCAGAGGCAGAGGCAACAGCAGCACTGAGTGGCAGCAACTAGCATACAGGGTAAGGTCAGAAGCCACTTCCCTGCCCCCCCAGGGTGGGTTGGGCTCATCCAGCTGGCAGTGTCCAAGGAAATTGGGAAGATAATAATTGGCAGGCAAAAATAAACTACTGCTCTCAGCAAAAAAAAAAAAAACAAAAAAACTTTCCCCTTCCCTTTAAAAGCCTGTGGCTGAGTAGAACTGGGAAAAGAGAAAAAACAAAACCAAAAACTCCAAAATGGCAAAAGCAGGTTCATAGCTCTGGAGAGGATACTAAATCCTCTCAGAGTTGAGTGACTTGGTAGGTTATCAGAAAAATTGAGAATATTGTTTCCAAAATTTGGTGGCCATAACTGTTACAGATAAAAATTAATATAGAAAGGTATATTTAAAAATGTTAATGGTTTAATGTAATACATATGGATAATTAAGGAAAACAAAAAAAATTGAGAATATTGTTTCCAAAATTTGGTGACCATAACTGTTACAGATAACAATTAATATAGAAAGGTATATTTAAAAATGTTAAAGCTTTAATGTAATCCATATGGATAATTAAGAAAACCATCTGCCTGCTAAGATCTAATTCAAATATGGCCCACAGTACCTTTCCTTTGGCTACTTCCTAGGAAAGAGGAAGTGCCAATCAAGTTCTTCCTATTTAAGCTTCTGTTTACATTGGCTTACATCACCACGTAAGACAGGAAGCACATTGAATCATGGGAAATGTAGTTTTCAAGTCCCCTTAAGTTTATATCAAGGATCTCAATATTAAGAACCCCAAATTTCCAATATCACAATAGAATACTAGCAAAAAGTCTCCAGAAAGTGATCAAGAGGATTATCCACCATGATCAGGTGGGATTTATACCAGGAATGCAAGAATGGTTCAACATAAGGAAAACCATCCACATAATTGACTATATCAACAAGCTAACAAACAAAAATCCCATGATTATCTCAATAGATGCTGAAAAAGCCTTTGATAAAATATTCATATTGAAAACACTAGAAAGTATAGGAATTGAAGGACCTTTCCTAAAAATAATAAACAGTATATATCTTAAACCATCAACAAGCATCATATGTAATAGGGGTAAATTATAAGACTTCCCAATAAAATCAAGTGTGAAACAAGGATGCCCATTATCACCTCTATTATTTAACATTGTACTAGAAACATTAGCAGTAGCAATTAGAGAAGAAAAAGAAATTGAAAGTATTAAAATAGTCAATAAGGAGACAAAGCTATCACTCTTTGTAGATGATATAATAGTCTACTAAAAAAATCCTAGAGAATCAACTAAAAAGCTTGTGGAAATAATCAACAACTTTAGCAAAGTTGCAGGATACAAAATAAAATCATTACCATTTCTATATATTTCCAACACATCACAGCAGCAAGAGGTAGAAGGAGAAACACCATTTAAAATCACCCTAGACAATATAAAATACTTAGGAACCTGTCTATCAAAACAAACACAGAAATTATATGAACACAAATACAAAACACTTTCCAAACAATTAAAACTAGATCTAAACAATTGGAAAAATATTGATTGCTCATGGGTAGGATGAGCAAACCTAATAAAAATGACCATTCTACCCAAATTAATTAACATATTTAGTGCCATACCTATCAAATTACCAAAAAACCTTTTTTTACTGAATTAGAAAAAACGATAACAAAGTTCATTTGGAAGAACAAAAGATCAAGAATATCAAGGGAAATAATGGGGGAAAAAACGTGAAGGAAGGTGGCCTAGCAGTACCAGATATTAAACTATACTATAAAACAGCTGTCATTAAAACCATACAATACTGGCTAAGAGATAGAAGGAAGGATAAGTGGAATAGACTTGGGGTAAGTGACGTCATCAAAACAGTGCATGATAAGCCCAAAGAGCCCAACTTTTGAGACAAAAATACATTATTTGAGAAAAACTGCTAGGAAAATTGGAAAACAATAGGGGAGAGTTTAGGTTTAGATCAACATCTCACATGCTACACCAAGATAAATTCAGAATGGGTGAAGGATTTGAATATAAAAACGAAAATATAAGTAAATTAAGTGAACACCGAATTGTATGTATTTCAGATCTGTGAGAAAGGGAAAATTTTAAAACCCAGCAAGAGTTAGAGAAAATTACAAAATGTAAAATAAATAATTTTGATTATATTAAATTAAAAAGCTTTTGTATAAACAAAACAATCCAACCAAAATCAGAAGGGAAACAACAAACTGGGGAAAAAAATCTTTATAAAAAAAATTCTGACAGAGGTCTAATTACTCAAATATACATGGAGCTAAATCAATTGTATAAAAAATCAAGCCATTCCCCAGCTGAGAAATGGGCAAGAAACATGAATAGGCA
Source organism: Gracilinanus agilis (assembly GCF_016433145.1). Taxonomy (NCBI): domain Eukaryota; kingdom Metazoa; phylum Chordata; class Mammalia; order Didelphimorphia; family Didelphidae; genus Gracilinanus; species Gracilinanus agilis. Next base: position 609,503,986 of record NC_058130.1, on the reverse strand, counting down.
ATTTTCAGATAAAAGAAATCAAAACTATCACTAAGCACATGAGAAAGTGTTCTACATCTCTAATAATTAGAGAAATGGAAATGGAAACCAATCTAAGGTACCACCGCACACCTAGCAGACTGGCTAAAATGATAGAAGGGGTAGAGTAATGAATGTTGGAAGGGATGTGGCCAAATTGGGACGTTATTGCACTGCTGGTGGCATTGTGAACTGATCCAACCATACTGGATGGCAATTTGGAACTATGCCCAAAGAGCTCTAAAAGACTGCCTTCCCTTCAATCCAGCCATAGCATTTCTTGGTTTGTACTCCAAAGAGATCATATATAAAAAGACTTGTACAAAAATATTTATAGCTGCGCTTTTTGTGGTGGCAAAAATGTGGAAAACAAGGGTATGCGCTTCAATTGGGGAATGGCTGAACAAATTGTGGTCTATGCTGGTGATGGAATAGTATTGGGCTCAAAGGAATAATAAAGTAGAGGAATTCCATGTGAACTGGAAAGACCTCCTGGAACTGATACATAGATAAGGGAGCAGAGCCAGAAGAAAAGTGTACACAGAGACTGATACACTATGGTAAAATCTAATGTAATGGACTTCTGTACCAGCAGCAATGCAATGACCCAGGACAATTCTGAGGGAGTTATGGTAAAGAACACTACCCACATTCAGAGGAAGAACTGCAGGAGTGGAAACACAGAAGAAAAACAACTTCTTGAATACATGGCTTGATGCAGACATGGTTAGGAATGGAGACTCGAAACAACCATAGCAATGCTACTATCAATAATATGTAAATAAGTCTTGATTGATGACACATGTTAAAACCAGTGGAAATGTGCATTGGATATGGGGTGGGGAGTGAAGGGGGTGAAGGGGAAAATAAAAACTGGAATCATGTAACCATAAAAAATTATTCTAAAAAAATAAAATATTTAAATTTTATTTTAAATTTATTTAAATTAAAAAAAAAGATTAATGAACTGGAGGAATTCCATGTGAATTGAACAACTTCCAGGAATTGATGCAGAATGAAAGGAACAGAACCAGGAGAACATTATACACAGAGACAGATAACAGTATGGCACAATTTAATATAATGGACTTCTCTATTATCAGCAATGCAAGTAGTCAGGACAATTCTGAGGAACTTATGTAGCAATCCAGGCATACATTAATTGTGATATTATTTTAAGAGTGCTCAAAAAACTTAACTCTTATACTGCTAATGATTGATCTCTGTAATCTTGAGTCAAATTGAACATCAACCTTGCCAAATCCCTACCCCTTCCCTAAGGCTACACCCTAGAAAACTGGTCAATTATCTCAGTCTCCTTACTTTTCCTTCAATGATCAATTAACATAGGTATCAAGCATCAGTAGATGCCTTAGGCCATATCTGCTCTGGATCTGGATCTTAGCTCTACCTATTGTTTCAGGTTTTGGCAGTTTGCATTTTATGATGATTACCTCATAATGTTAATGTATCAAGGCACTGAGCTCTCCCCTTCCCCTCATACTGTTGTAACCCCAATAGAGGTGACAAGAAATCAGTTAGCAGAGAAGCTCTTAACCATCAGAGCTCCTAGGGAAGAAGCTCTTATCCATAAGAGCTCCTAACCATGAAGCTCTTGACCACCAGAGCTTACTCGTTGTCTATCTTATGCCAAAACTTTCTGTGTCTGTGTATCTTTATTCTCACCTTATGTTCTCTTTTCATTAGTCCTTAACCCGTAACCCATTTTCACTCAGTCCTTGGTTCCCCTTTCTGTTATATAAAGAGTTTCCACTTTGAACTTGATTTCAAAGAGTTCCCACTTTGAACTTGGTGTTGAAGGTTCTCGGCTGAGACCTCAGACTGCTTCCACTCTGAATGGTCACGTGGGTAAATTAGGCTGACTTCCTTGGCCTACCTTGGCATTTTCCAAACTCTACCTTAAGTACGCTCCTAGCCTCTCTGATTGCTAATTTTAACATTCTCTCTCAGTCCAGGCCTCTGCAGGCCTGGACTAGCCTCTCCCTCTCTTTATTTCCCTACCTTTTACCTTCCTAATTGTAAATAAACTACCTTAAACCCGATCCCGACTTGGGTTTATTTTAATCATGGAATCAATCTGAATTATTGATTCCTGGTGGCCACACTTTAAATACATATCAATATAATATCTAAAATCTCCCTCTTACAATTTATAATATTTTGTAATATTATAATGTTTATATATAATATTATTTATAATATAATATAATACATCATAATATTTATAATATAATTTACAATATATAACTATTATAGAAAAAACTATAACAAAGTTTATTTGGAAGAACAAATGGTCAAGAATATCAAGGGTAATAATGAAGAAAAATGTGAAAGAAGGTGGCTTAGCAGTACCAGATATTAAGCTATACTATAAAGCAGCAGTCATCAAAACAATATGGTACTGGCTAAGAGATAGAAGGGAGGATCAGTGGAATAGACTTGGGGTAAGTGATGTCAAGAAAACAGTGTACAATAAACCCAAAGAGCCCAGCTTTTGGGACAAAAATCCAATATTTGACAAAAACTTCTGGGAAAATTGGAAAACAATATGGGAGAGATTAGGTTTAGATCAA
>NC_058130.1:609466753-609501358 GCF_016433145.1 Gracilinanus agilis | reverse complement strand
ATTATTTATAATATAATACATCATAATATTTATAATATAATTTATAATATATAACTATTATAGAAAAAACTATAACAAAGTTTATTTGGAAGAACAAATGGTCAAGAATATCAAGGGTAATAATGAAGAAAAATGTGAAAGAAGGTGGCTTAGCAGTACCAGATATTAAGCTATACTATAAAGCAGCAGTCATCAAAACAATATGGTACTGGCTAAGAGATAGAAGGGAGGATCAGTGGAATAGACTTGGGGTAAGTGATGTCAAGAAAACAGTGTACAATAAACCCAAAGAGCCCAGCTTTTGGGACAAAAATCCAATATTTGACAAAAACTTCTGGGAAAATTGGAAAACAATATGGGAGAGATTAGGTTTAGATCAACATCTCACATCCTACACCAAGATAAATTCAGAATGGCTGAAAGACTTGAAAATAAAGAAGAAAATTGTGAGTAAATTAGGTGAACACAGAATAGTATACCTGTCAGATCTCTGGGAAAGGAAAGATTTTAAAAGCAAGCAAAAGTAAGAAAAAATTACAAATGTAAAATAAATAATTTTGATCATATTAAATTAAAAAGGTTTTGTACAAACTAAAACAATGCAACCAAAATCAGAAGGGAAACAACAAACTGGGAAAAAAATCTTTATAACAAAAAATTCTGACAGACGTCTAATTACTCAAATATACATGGAGTTAAATCAATTGTATAAAAAATCAAGCCATTCCCCAATTGAGAAATGGGCAAGAGACATGAATAGGCAATATTTAGATAAAGAAATCAAAACTATCACTAAACACATGAGAAAGTGTTCTAAATCTCTAATAATTAGAGAAATGCAAATGAAAACCACTCTAAGGTACCATCTCACACCTAGCAGATTGGCTAAAATGATAGCAGGGGAGAGTAATGAATGTTGGATGGGATGTGGCCAAATTGGAACATTATTACACTGCTGGTGGAGTTGTGAACTGATCCAACCATTCTGGATGGCAATTTGGAACTATGCCCAAAGAGCAATAAAAGAATGCCTGCCCTTTGATCCAGCCATACCATTGCTGGGATTGTACCCCAAAGAGATCATAGATGAACAGGCTTGTACAAAAATATTTATAGCTGCGCTTTTTCTGGTGGCAAAAACTGGAAAATGAGGGTATGTCCTTCAATTGGGGAATGGCTGAACAAATTGTGGTATCTTCTGGTGATGGAATACTATTGTGCTCAAAGGAATAATAAACTGGAGGAATTCCATGTGAACTGGAAAGACCTCCAGGAATTGATGTAGAGTAAAAGGAGCAGAGCTAGAAGAACATTGTACAAAAAGACTGATAAGCTGAGGAAAAATCAAATGTAATGGACATCTGTACTAGCAGCAATTCAATGACCCAAGACAATGAGGGACTTATGGAAAAGAACACTACCCACATTCAGAGGAAGAACTACAGGAGTGGATACACAGAAGAAAAACAACTGCTTGAACACTTGGATTGATGAAGACATGATTGGGGATGTAGACCCGAAAAGACCACACCAATGTAACTATCAATAATATGTAAATAAGTCTTGACTGACCACACATGTTAAAACCAGTGGAAATGTGAGTTATCTCCGGGGGGGAAGGGGGTTGGTGGGGGAAGGTTGAGGGGGTGAAGGGTAAAGTAAAAACATGAATTATGTAGCCATGGAAAATTTTTCTAAAAATAAAAAATTAAAATACTAAAAAAAAAGATCCTCCCACATATTTTTCTGATGTTGCCGTAGGTTTTATTAGACTGTCAAAAAGATCTAAGACACAAGAAAAAGCTAAAAATTTGACATTTGCAAATCATAGGTACTATGGTGAATACATAGATACTTGAATTATGTACCTCGAAATTAGATATAGAATGTTATTTTTAAGCTTATAATACAGAAATGTTGATATATTCTAATTTTTAGATATTTTTTATTTTGTTTATTTGTTTATTTCATTTTGCTGTCCCACTCTCTCCATGGAGATAACTCAGTCTCAGGTGATGCCCAACTACCACCTGTTTAATAGATTCCTATGGCTTTGGGGCATTGTTGGAGTCAGCTATTTGTACTAAAACAGAGCTAATGAATAGGGAAAATGCCACTGAAAAATAGAGTTCCTTTATCAAAAGACACAGATGTTAACTTATCAGATGCAAGGAGAGAAAACTCTAGCTAATTGGATCCTATTCTCCCTCTGCCAGTTTCATTTAAGGAGAAATTTAAGCAATGCACAGCTGGAATTTGGTTGCTCTGTTTAAACAAGACTACATAAAATCAAACTGGTATCTAGGCCCATGCTCTATTTCTTTCCTTATGCAGTCTGTCACCTTCAAATAAAAAGATTTTAGCATCATCTGAGGAAATTGTTATGTGAATGAGAAAAAAAAATTACAATGTACCTAAGGTTAGAAAAACAAAGACTCCAAATTATATCCTTTGACCTGTCCCTAACTGATGAAAGTAATCTAAATAATTTTTCATTCTGTGTTGTAACATTAACCTTTAATTTTATTCTTTAAATATATTGCTCTTGAAGCTCAGGTGAACAGGGATTATTTCCATCATGTATAAGTTTTAGAATGCTTCCAATTATTGACAAATTTCCACAGAAAGAGAAGGAATACTTTGTTTTTGTCAAGATGGATGTCTAAAATCTCTTTCTACATTATTTTTCTCTTTTAAAAATTGTAAAACATATGCTGAATGGCTTTCAAGTAATGAATCATAAAATCAATGCAATATTTGTGTTTACACGTACATATCTCTTATGCATGTATGTGCACATTTACCTATGTTGAGTTGATGGGTAAAATCAAGAACACATTTTTATGCTTTCTAAATAAAATTTAATTTTTATTATAATGCAAAACACTTCCATATCAATCATTATTGTAAGAGCACACTCATTTAAAATTAAAACCCCCAAATAAAACCATAAATACACTGATTTAAAGGATAGTATGCTTTAATCCACATCCACCTGACTCCAACAGTTCATTCTCTGGAGGTGGATAGCATTTCCCATCATGTCTTTCAAAATTGTTCCAGAGTATTGCATTATTACGATTAGCCAAGTTTTCAGTTTATTTTCATATAATATTGTTGTACAATATTCTCCCAGTTCTACTAAATTTGATCTGCATTAGTTCCTGCAAATCTTTCCAGTTTTTCCTGAAATCATCTTGCTGACCATTTATTATAGCACAATAGTATGCCATTACAAGCATATACCATAATTTGTTTATTCATTCCCCAGCTGACAGACATCCCTTTAATTTCCAATTCTTTGCCACCACAAATTTGCTGCTATAAATATTTTTATATAAGTCATTTCCCCTTTTTTATTATCTCTTTGGGATACAAACTCAGTAGTGGTGCTACCAGATCAAATATAAACTCAATTTTATGGCCCTTTGAGCATAGTTTCAAACTACCCTCCAGAAAGGTTGGATCACTTCACAACTCCACCAGTAATGCATTAGTGTCCCAATTCTGCCACATCCCCTACAACATTTATCACTTTCCTTTACAGTCATGTTGGCTAATCTGTGAGGAGGCACCTCAACATTGTTTTAATTTGCATTCTCTAATCAAGAATGACTTAGAAAAACTTTATATGATTATTGATAGCTTTGATTCCTTCGTCTGAAACTTGCTTGTTTATTTCCTTTAACCATTCGTCAATCAGAGAATGGTTCAGCACTTAATATTAAAGGAGATTTGGTAAGCAAAACAGAGAAACCATGCTGACACTGGAACCTTCCATTCTCTGAGATGAGGCATTCAGTAACTTTGCCATATTTGGACACAATTCTCTTCTGTACACAATTTAACATGACACAATATCTTTCTCATTCTCATTATAAAGAAAATATACGATCATTACCATTATCTCATGAAGGAAAGTATGAAATTGAAAAGCCATTCAATATAAAACTACATAAACATCCTACAAGCACATTGTGATTTCTTTCCTTGAGGGTTTTATCCAAACTATATTTTATATTGCCTCCACACATAGGCCAGTCCATAATAAAGTCCATACCTTAATAAAGTTTTACTGTATAATATTATGTGACATTATGAAGTCAACTTTTTTTGAATGTTGGGTTTTTTGTCCATTATCTACTGATTCTCTTTGATTTGATTCAATGATACTTATGCTATTAAGGGCTTTATTTAGGTTTCTTTTTTTAAACCATTACCTTCTGTCTTAGAATCAATATTGTGTATTGGTTCTAAGACAGAAATGTGATAAGGGCTATGCAATGGGGTTTAAGTGGCTTGCCCAGGGTCAACCAGCTAGGAAATGTCTGAGGGCAGATTTAAACCCAGGACCTCCCATCTCTGGACCTGCCTCTCAATCCGCTGAGCTACCTAGATGCCCCCTATTTAGGTTTCTAATGATAATCATGTACTCTTTAGGGGTATGTCTTTGAGAAATTAAAGTCTAAAATTTTATTAAGGCATTTTTGACATAGTTTATTGGATTACATATATTTGGAAAAATTATAGAGAAGTTTTAAGGGCTATAAGGAATATTAAAGATAATCTAGGCCATCCTCACTTTATAAATGAGCAAACTGAAGTCAAGAGAAATTTCAAATCACTGTTCTCCTAAGAGAATTGGAAGAGACAGTTTAGGTGTCTCTTCCAATTGTTGGACCCACATTTCCACATCTGTAAAATAAAATGACTAGACCAAATTAGCTCTAAGGTCACTTACAGTTATCTGACATTCTATGACTTCATATATCAGACTGATTCAGATGTACAGAAGGATCAGAAAGGAAATAATTATCTAGATCTATAACTCCTTCAAATTCTGGCTATATCTGCATCTATTCACACACAAAAAGATAAGAATAAAAGGAAGCTACATAAATTGCCATGGAAACTAACACTACTACTATATATTCATTTATTAAAGTTTCTGAAAAAGGTGAACTCCATTATTATGTTTCAAACCTTCTTTTAGTACTGTTTGTTTACCATATAGCCATTGGACAATATCTCTTGGTCTTCTATATTTTTTCCCTAAGATGCTTGACATCAGGACCTCATCAGTTTATGTAAAAAATATTTTCCCAAAGCACATTTTCTTTTCTTATCTTTGCTTCCTTGATTTTATTTTGTAACAACCTTTCAAATTAATGCATTTGAAATAAATATTTTTATTGGAATCTCCTTTATCTCTCTTTGGATTAACAATTTTTCCTCCAGTCAGAGTTATATAAGATATTAGAGCCAGTGTCCTACTATTTTTTAGCAATGTAACACTTACATTCATGTCTCATATAATTTAAGTTTATTGTAATATGTGGTTTAGGATATTCATTTAAGCACAATTTCTTTGAAGCTATGTTTTATTTTTCCCAGTGATTCTTATCAAATAGGTATTTCTCCTAATTTTGTGTCCTTTGGTTCATTGATACTGGTTTATTGATTTGGGTTGCTTCTAATGTTTGTTATTTATTTATAAAACTGTTTTTTAAGATTAATAATGGAAATTATATGTTACACAATTAGGCAAATGTCAGACTATGCCATAGTGCCGGATGTGATAAATATTTAATAAATGCTTAATGGTTGATTGGTTTCTAGAACTACAGAAGTAGAGAAAAATGGCTTTAACAACAGTGTTCAGGCTAGCTACCTAAACTAAACCAATATGAGTACCAGAGATCCACAGAGCTCTTTTAGGATGATGAGGGAAATAATGAAAGCCTTCTAATCTCAGTTCACTCTCTGTCACAGATATTGCTTTTAGGAAAGATAGAATTCAATATTCAGGCATGATGGAATGTGTACCCTATTAAGAACTGTTTGAACTGCTTCATCTATTCTTTCCCATATATATAGATGCATGAGGTTGCTGATGTCTTCCAAATTAAAAACCACATCTCAGAAGACCTGGAATCGAGTTAGAAAAGGCCTCAATAAAACATTTTATTGACATATCTGAATGGCTTTTTCCATTCTAGTTGAATGAAATCCAGGCCACCTCATAACTGGACATTATTCTTCTAGGTGAATTCAAAGTCACTGCTCACTCCTCCTGCAGAAGGGTGGGGATTATGCTGAACAGAAATACTCAAAAACTAATTTTCATTAAAAAGCACTTAAACCAAGGAGCATGAGCTTCATCTAAATACCTGGCTTACCATACAATTTTAAAATGTTAAAAAAAACAAAAAGGTGAGGGTCAAAGGAACTTAGTGTTAGAGGGAAAGGCTACTGAATAAGTAACTTCCCTCCACTCCAGTTGTTCCATCCAGAGGTCAAGAATAGGAGAGGGGATGGAGGTGGGACTCTGAATGGGCCTGAAAAAAGAACAATGAATATGATGCTGAGGAAGTATCAGGGATGTGACTGCTGAAGCAGATGATCTATCTTATAAATTAGACTTCAACTAGTGTAAAAGCCAGTGAAGTGAGGGACCAATTGTTTTGGTAGCCTGTCAGAAATAATTTCAAACGTGACAGGACACCGAAACTCATAGTGTGAGCTCCCAGCTTTCAGTAGTCATGCTGAGAGATAAGCATAGCAGTGCAGTCAAAATCCTAATAGGCATAGCAATAGTGCCAGCTCCTCCATACCATGCCATTGTCATTCACCGTGGCCCTCCCTTAATCCTTCCTCCCATCATCTCATCAGTCCTCCTGCCTTCTCCATGATCCTCATCTCTCTTCTCCCCTCCCTCCCTTGGTGGGTATAGAATTCTCTGGTTTATGGTATCAAGACCAGCCAATGTATCCAGTAACAGCAACAACAACATCAAAAGAAATTACACCATCATCAAACTCTCACAAAATATCATTAGTGACCTAAATTAAAGCAAGATAATTGCCCCAGCAGACAACACATGGCTATGGAGAATACTAATAACTCTGCAAGCTTGTTCTAGGGCTGCACCAATAAGAGAAGGTTTACAATGATTTGGTAATTGTGGAAAGAATCAACTGACAAAGCTTTTTCTCAAGTTCAGAAAAATAAAAAGGAAACTAATACAGAAAGTCAGGCATATTAAAGTCACTAGAAGTGGAAACAAGGATAATAAAATTCTCCTAAAGGAGGACATTTGACTAAGTAATGTTGATAGCATGTATTCTATGGTGCTTTGAATTTTATGAAGCACGTTTTTCAAAATAATCTTGTGGGATAGTTGGAGCAAATATTATTTCCTCCACATTGTAAAGACAATGATGTTTTAAGATATTAAGAGGATTTCTGAGAATAGTATATTCTAAGAAATAAGAAAAAGTTAGAGACATGATTCAAACCCAGATCTTCTGATTCCCATGTGCTTTCTTAGCAGGTCCACATAATTTTAAAAGCACTGTCAAAGCTGCAAATTAAGGTGGCAAATATATTCAGCAATGCAATTTACAAATATTACAAAATGAAAGTGCATTCAATAGAAAAGTGAAATGTGGAGTTATTTCACAGGAGATAAGCCATAATAATTCAGAAGCAATAACATTAATAGTGCCAGAAGATTCATTTGAACTTTCTTGACATTTTAAGGAAGACTGCTGAAAGTTCTGCTATAGTCTATTAATTTTGATGATAAAATTTTGATCCCAGTGCTCCCTAACACTATTTCTGAATGACTGGCCATGTCCACATGGATTTGTTCTTAAGTAACAAGGACTATGGAAAACTCTCTTTCATTCCTTTCATTCTCTCTCTGTCTCTGTCTCTGTCTCTGTCTCTGTTTCTGTCTGTCTCTGTCTCTGTCTCTGTCTGTCTCTGTCTCTCTCTCTCTCTGTCTCTCTCTCTCTCTGTCTCTCTCTCTCTCTCTCTCCCACACACACACACACACACACACACACACACACACACACACACACACACACAAAGTAAATAATCAGGATATCTCTGTGGGAACCATTCCACCATTCCCTTGTTAAAGTGTCCAAAGATCTCATCATCCAAATGTATGACGAGAGAATAGTGACTACACATGAGAGTTTTTTTGTTTGTTTGTTTGTTTTTTTATAGTTAGACTATGGTCATAGGGTCATTCTTCCCAAACACACATTGGATCCACTTAGGGGAAGAAAGTGTGGACAATACATGTGGGGAATCTATGAAGTAAAATTTAAAAAATGTAGGACTGCTGAAAAAATAGTAAACAAGGAAAGATACTGAATTTATTTTTTTCAGTAAATGGTATGACTATGGTATCTAGCTAAAAAACTACAAATTTTTGCTTTACTGTTACTCATATTTGTATATATGCATACATCATTTTCATAAAGATTTTATCTATGTATTTTTATTTAATTTGTGATTTTCTTGGAGAGAGTGAAATTTTAGTGAGGAAGATTTTTTTTTATCAATAGAGATCTCTAGCTGTTCTGTGATTTTGTGGGTTACCTGAGGCAAACATCAGAGATTAAATGATTTACTCAAAGTTGATACTAAATGTACTAAGTAACAAGGTGATACTTGAACTTAGGGTTTTATGATTTTAATAATATATCTCAACTTATTACACCATGGCCACCACCTGAAAGTTATGGATGCTATTTGTTGTTATTGTTTTAAATTTAAATGTATTTGATTATTTGTCACATTAAAATACCCATATAACTCCTTCACTCCATTTCCCTTATTTAGGGAAGACATCATTTGACAAAAAAGACATATGTATATGTATAAAACCATGTCTTGCTTATTTCTATTTATCAGTTCTTTCTCTGGAGGTGGATACACAAGTAATTCTTCAAACAATAATTCTGTTCCTATATATAACTTTTCTCTTTGTTCTCCTTGTCGATTCACTCTTTATAACTTTATGTAGGTTTTTTTGTATTTTCAAATGAACTTTTCCCTAATTTCTTACAGTGCAAATAGTATTCCATAAAATTAATATACTACAACTTGTTAAGTAATTACTCAATCAATGAGCATCCCTTCCCTTCAATTTCAAGTTCTTTGCCAGCACAAAGAAAGCTGCTATAAATATTTAAGAACATAAACATTTCTTTCCTTTTTTCCTGATTGCCTTAGAAAAGAAATTTAATATTGGAATTGTTAGGTCAAAAAGTATACACTGTTTTATATGTTCTGAGGCATAATTTCAGGTTGTTCTCCAGAAATGATGAATCCCAGTTCCACTACTAATTTATTATTGTCTCCATTTTTCCACATCTCCTCCAACATTTGTCATTTTTCTCTTTTATCATTTTAGCCAATTGAGGTATAATCTCAGAGTTCTTTTAATTTCTATTTTGCTAATCAATAATGATTTGGACCATTTTTTTGATGTAGCTATGTATATACATATATATATATACATATATATATATGTGTGTGTGTGTGTGTGTGTGTAGCTTGAATTTCTTCATATCAAAACTCTCTGTTCATATCTTTTGACCACTTATCATTTGGAGAATGACTCATATTTTTATAAATTTGACACAATTCTCCATATATTTTTGATATGAGACTTCTATCCAAGAAGCTGCCTATAAATTTTTCTTCCAATCTTGACTACATTAAACACATTTGAACAAAATAATTTTTATTTAAAGTATTCAAAATCATCCATTTTACATCTTTCATGTTTCTGTCTCTTTGTTCACAAAAATTCTCCTCTGTCCGTAAATCTGATAGGTAATATGTACCCTGTTCTAATTTGCTTATATCTCCTTTATGCCTAGGTCACACATCCATTTTATTCTTACCTCTCTATTGTTTTTAAATAGTGATGAAAAATGCTATAAGTGAAATTATTATTATTTGATGGCTCAGTTTTGAAAACTGTACCACAATTTTATTTTGACAACTCCAGGATAGATTTCCTCTTTGTATAATTATACTGTCTGATTGTCTTCCTCACCTAGTTTTTACATTAAGAGTCTGATTTTGACATTTACTTTTCTATACCATATTAGGACTTTTTTAGTTCAAATGCAATGTTTTTGATACAGATTACAGATGTAATATATTATAAAATATTATAATTAGGAAGAACTTTTTGCCTCAATTTTTCCTATCCCTCTTAGTATACAGAGTATGAAATTGAAGGTCAACAAATATAATCATGATCACAGGACTAGTAGAGGGCAGAGATGGGTCTACTAATCCAAATTTACAGTCTTTTCATTACATTATCTTGCAACATTACCAGTAAACATCACTAGTCAGTCTAGTCTAGAGAATCTAACTTACTAAAATCAAACATCTTGTTCAAAATCAATTTAATAGAGCATTCATGATGTAGATCTAAAGGATTGAGCTATAAATAATCTTACCTGAAATTTGCTTTCTAAGTGCTCATGATGATGCATGATTCTCATACTCTTGATTCTTATACTTGAATACCTTATATCCTATTTGTGGTAGGTATTTCATGCTATGGCTTGCAAGGTCACAGAGTTTGGAAATGAGTGAGTAGGCCCAGAAGCTAGCTACAGAGTTTCCAGAGAAGAAAGCTACAGTGAATTTGGCTGCTTTTGTGGGGCCTCATCATGGTGACTGTGTCTCTCAACTATGCAAATGTAGCATTTTTGATGTCCTCTCTTTTCCAAGTTTTTCTCCAAATATCTCTTTAAACCTGTTGTAAAGTGGACAATCCAAGAAGGAGTAAATGAAGGTAGACTCCTAAAATTTAAAGAAAGAGAATTATTTCTCCCCTCCAAGGTGCAAAAGAAATATTATAGATGGTCCTTTGTTGGTAATCTATTTTATATTAATTATTATCATTACCTTCTTAAATGACCTTAAATAAGTTTTCCTAGACACTACTAAAAATGTATCAACAAACTAGTCAACTAAGGTTAACAGTAAAACAAGCAGTTTTTTCTTATCAATGTAAATCCTTCATAAAATAACTTTTGGGGAGCCAAATTTCTTGTCCCTTCCATTTTTGCAGATCAGGAACTCATTTTGAACTTGCAGTTTAATCAAGCTATCTGGGGATATTGAGAGATGGTCATATAATAAGTATGTGTCAGAGGCAAAAATGTGAGTTCTGGTGTGCTTGACTTTAAAAGCCAGATCATTTTTCACTGTATCAAAATACATCCACTTTGTTTTTATTTATATTTGTACATGGGGTGTCCTACCTTCCAACCATTTTCTCACAGAAATTTTTTGAGAACAGGGACTGTTTTTGCATTTGTAATTCCACGAAAACGAATTGCATTAAATATAGACAAAAGAATGAGTTGATTGTTTTTTTTTCTCAGTTCTCATCTAAGAGAGGATACATGGTGTATATGTGTGTATGTGTGCGTGTGTGTGTGTGTATGTGTGTGTGTATACCCTTGCTTCAGAAGTGTTGTGACAAAGAAATAGAACATTTAGCAACTTTGTAAATAGTGAAACAAACAAACAAAAAAAGAATACCGATTCTGAAATGAGACAACCCAGAATCAAATCTTACCTGCAATGTTTAATCTTTGGAGATTAGTTGTTTAACTCTCTGGGCCTCTATTTCTTCATCCAGATGGATTTTCTATTCCCTTCCAAATTCAGATCTATAATAATATGACAAACACTAGGCATTGTGCCCAACACAGAGTAGGCATCTGAAAATCTTTGATATTAAGCAATAACATTATTATTTTCCTATTCTTATATTTTATTAAATTGAAATAATTCACTTTTCTGTATTGATTTACTGCCAATGAACCTATGTGTTAAGCATTTTACTGCTTAACCCAATAGTGAAGAAATTGAGTCTCAGAGAATTTATATAATTATTTCATGGACATATGATCATACAGCTAGGCAATGCAAGTGCCTGAATTTGATCCCAAGTCTTTTTCTTCCATATGTGTCAAACTTCCCATTAGATTCTAAAAATCTAACTTGTTTTAAGGAAGCAGGTTGAGTAGGACCTTGGACAAAACAATGTCAATTTCTCCTTCAAATAGTACTAATCAATGTTTCATTTTCATTTGTAATATGGACCACTAAATTTCTTTACTCAGGCCATAGGAAACTGGAAATGTCCTATTCCTATATCCTCACTGGTCTCCCTATTTACCCTACACATTTCTAAATTAACGGGGTTATTATTTATTCAATGAGAGATTACATTTTTAAGCAACTTCCAGTCTGACATTAACAGGTTAATTCCATGAGAAACATCTATGTAGGTTTCTGTTTATTACTTTTGCAATTAGATTTGCATAACATTGATGCTTACTCTCAGGAGTGCACTTGTGATATAGGGAAGGAATGATTGAAATGAGGCCAAATCCATGGCAAGCTTCTACTTAGCCCACTTTTCCCTCTGTTGCATATGACATTTGTTTTCCTAGCAAGCAAATCAGATGGAAACCAGGAAAAGCAAGAATAGGCAATAACAGTGCTCACTCTAGCTGGAACAAACTGGTCCAAACAGCAGGCCTGGTTTTGATTACATCTAGTAATCAAGTCCTGTACAGTATAACTTGACTTAATGTCTCAGGAAATGTTCATCCGCAATGTTGGAAAGCTTGCTTCTAAAGATCGTACGATTCATTGACTTGAACAAGGAGTCACAGTTCATCACTTCCCCATCCCCCCATCCTTTACAGCTCCTTCTCAATTATTGCTTCCCAGTTCTCAATTTCTTCTCAGGATAATGGAGGAGTTGGTTAATAATTTGGTAACATTCATTTATTTTCCATGCTTAGTGGGAGAGCAATATTAAAGATGTAAAACAATATCCTAAGCCCTTTGCCTTAAATACAGGTCATATTTTATATATAGTTTACAAAATCAATCTGTGTATTATCCTAGATTTAAAAAGCCAGCAAATTAATTTATTTTACATATATATGTTCTAGTTATTTTCAGAGGATATATCACAAGGGCATTGTATTTGAAGACAGAGGCCTTGGGCTAGAATTCCATCTCTACTACTAACTCTGTATGACTTGGAACAAATAAATTTAACCCAAGTCCATTCCAGCTCTAACATTGTTAGAGTCTATGATCTCTTTTATCCTGGAAAAGAAATTAGACAGTTAATCTCTTAAATATAACTTTTTAGTCTCCCCAAAAGTAGTAGTTAAAGGTTAAGTAACCTTAAGGATCTGATCTCCCTTGGTAAACCCTGGATCAACTGAAATGTGTCTCAGGTAAAACAGAAAAGAGCCTATATTTTTTAAAATAATTACAGCAGCTTCCTCTGTTGTGGCAAAGAACTGGAAATTTAGAGGATGTCCATCAATTTGAATGACTGAACAAGTTGTAGTATATGATGGTGATGGAATACTACTACACAGTTAAAAAATAATGAACAGGTTAATTTTGAAATAATGTGGAAAGAACTACATGAAATCATTAAGAATAAAAGGAGCAGAACCAAGAGAACATCATATACCAACAGAAATATTGTTTGAAGAAAAGCTTGTAAATATCTGCCTCTAGAGAAAGAACCAATAAATAGAAACATGTAAGACATTGTGTGTGTTTCTGTGTGTGTGTGTGTGTGTGTGTGTGTGTGTGTGTGTATTAAATGATGATTTCTCTAGTGTGGGGAGGGCGGGAAGGAGGAGGATCGTTGGGAACTTTAATGCAGAAAACAATAATAATAATAAAACCACCAGAAAAATTTAAACAATAGCATCAGATTTCTGTAAATACCTCATTATATGTTAAAAAAGACATAAGAAGGAAAGTAAATGATGGTTCATCCTAAAAATTTAGTTTTCAGATGTATACTTAAAGAAAACTAAAATCTGTGTTATGTGTCCGACACAGGCAGACATGCTCATTTATTTACTGAATTTCCAATATTAAGTATCTACTTGTGAAAAAGACTGCTATTTGCCAAAGGAGAAAAAGAGAGAGAAATGTAAAAAGAGTTTTTACCATCTTCAAATTTAAAACATTGTTTTTACACAGTTTTTGAAGGTTATAATACATTTTAGGTATATTAAAATCAAATAAGTTGGTCTGTAAAGTGATTTAAACATCTTAAAACACTAACATAAATATAATAATTATTAAATTTAATAATATAATATAATTTAATAAGTATTTTATAATTAACAATTTTATAATTAACATTAATTTAATAAATAAAAATAAATTTTAATAAATTTAAAAATAATATAATAATAATTTGTTTTCATAAATTTTCTCTAAATTTTATAGGCTCATAAAAGTTATTAAAATATAAAGTTTTATTTAATAAAATTTTGTTTAAATTAGATAATTAAACACATTAGCTTAACTGATCCACAAAGCAACCTCATATGTTACACAGGACTGGTAAAGCCTTTTCTTTGCTGGTAAGGAAATTATAAATAAGAGAAGTTTGTTAATTTACCTGAAGTCTTAAAGCTATCAAGTTTCGGGGAAAGACTGGCAAGTTCCAGGTTCTCTGTTTTATGGTATGAAGAGGACATTCCCTGAATGGAGGTACTATTGCATGGTTCAAAGGGAAGTAGTGTGTTTAACCTCTTCTCTCTCCATACTTCTTCGAAGGAGATTTAAATTCCTTCCAGGATAGGAAGCAAGAGTTAGGGTCCAGAAGCTTGAGTACTCTGCTCTGCTCAGAGAAGGGGTATTGGGCTAATGTTATATCTATTTTCTTCCTCAAATATTATTAGTTTAGCACTATAGACTTTAGGTTCAAACTAAAAGGAAAACTTCAAATTTTAAACTCAGTTTGACTCCCTACCCAACAAATACCAGCTCCAGAATGAACACATAGCATGGAGTGAAGAAATTAATTTATCTAAATCAACAATAGTAAAAAGTCTCAGAAATCAGAGAAAGCATGTATAGAATACTTAATAGGCACAAGATTAAAGGATATCGCACTAGGACAGCTCACCAAGAGACAGAGTCCCAGATCTCACTCAAGGGGAAATTCCCTGAGGAATCTAAGGTACCAAGCTGGGGATAGGGACATAATGGATACTAGTAGTTCCTTTCCTGTAAAACTCTTCCCAGCATCCTATTCTTGCTTCATCAACCTGAAGTGGAATTAGCATCATTCATCTTCTTTCTCAAAGGAAGTTAGAAGGGTTGGAAGAATCTGCAAAGCCAAGAGAGCCTGAAGATATCTCAGAAACTAAAGACCAAAAAGAATGAGCATGAGTTAAAAAAGAGCTCCAAATGAAGTCAATAAACATTTATTAAGCATTTAATGTGTGCCATACACTATTCTAGCTACTAAGGATATGAAGAAAGGTAAGGTTAAAAGAAAATTTCTGGTTTCAAGAAAATCAGTCTAATGGACAGTGTCATGAGTAAATTAGAGGCAGAGCAAAGAGTTGATTGATGAATAAATAAATATTTGGTCTAGGTCTTAGAAGATGAGAGAAGAAACAACATGGGATTTGTTTCAGGGACAGATAGCAGAGTTTAAAAACAATATAAAATCACTGAGGAAATATAATTGAATAAAGAATAGAAAAAAGTAACTGTCTATATCACACTGTAAAGTTTATCATTCATCACATTTTATTCTCACAACTTTTGAGAAAACTACCACAGATAATATTTTTAAATGAAGATAATGTCCTTCAAATGAGGAATGTTGTCCTTCAAATTGTGCTACTAACTCATACAATTCAACCATTGCTCAAAATGACATTTAGAAATTGGCTTTGTGTACTGCCACTAAAGAGAAATACCACAAAATTTATTTTTAAAGTATTGATACCTATTAATTTTACATAACTTCACAAAATTCTAGATTTCTTTCCCTTATACATTTCTCAACTTAGAGTTAGAATTCATTTATAATAAATTTTAAAATACCAGCTAAACAAAACCTTAGACAAATGTATTACCTCTGAAGCTTCAAGGAACTTCGAACACCATTAGTTTCCCATATCTTCAATGGAGGAATGCATATTTCTTTATCTCTTCTCTGGGACCTAATTTGGTCAAAGTAATATTTTGATATTTGTTTTCTTTTTTATTAATTATTTAATACTATTTTTGTAGCTTTTCTATAGATTATTTCCTTTCATCATATTATACAATTATCCTTGTGTTTTATGACTTTCTCAGGATAGCAGGTTAATATGGAAAAATAAGATTCCATTATTTTCATATATCAAAATTTTTTAGTGATTCCCTAATTAATGAACATCCTAATGTTTCCAGTTCTCTACTATTTCAAAAAATACTGTTATTAACATTTTGAGATATATTATATACACAAACACATATAAGATGTGATTTTTCCTTGTATCTTTGACCTCCTTGTTTTTGTGCCTAGGAGTGTTGTATTTGAATAAAGATAGAACACAGGAATTTTGATGAGTTTTTAGTAAAATTCCAAATAGTTCTTCAGAATAGTAAGAAAAATGCATGATATCACCAAAATGATTCAGGTGCTTATTTTTGTTTTTTGTTTTTTGTATTAATTAGAATATTTTTCCATAGTTACATTCTTAATGATTCCCCCACTTCCTTCCTCCTACCTGGAGCTGACAAGCAATTCCATTTCATTATACATGTTCAAAAGATATTTCCATATTGTTCATATTTGCAGTAGAGTGATCTTTTAACATCAAATCCCTATTAAACTACATGATCAATCATATGCTTTTCTTCTGTGTTTCTGCTCCCACAATTCTTTGTCTGGACATGGATAGTGTAAATTTTCATAAGTTTCTTTGTATTGTCCTGGGTTATTGCACTGCTGCTAGTAGAAAAGTCTAATACATTTTATTTTGCTATAATGTATCAGTCTCTGTGGACAATGGGTTCTACTTCTTTTGGTCTGCATCAGTTCCTGGAAGTCTTTCCAGTTCACACAGAAATACTAAGTTCATTATTCCATTCAGTACAATATTATTATTTGACCATCAAATACCACGGTTTGTTCAGCCAATCCTCAATCAATGGACCCTCCACCCCATTTTCCAATTTTTGCCACCACAAAAAAGTACGACTATAAATATTTTTACAAGTCTTTTTCCTTATTATCTCTTTGGGGTACAAACTGAAAAAAGAAATATGGGGATAGGGGAATAACTGGGCGCCAGACAAACTGGAGACACTCCCATACCTTACAAGCAGAAGGACAAACAGTTAGACACAGAGAAACCAAATAGGGATGTGAGAATTGGGGAATGGCAGTTTGTCAGTTAAATTGACAGCCTATCAGCCAGGGAATGCCAATGATGTAATTAACTTCAAGTTGTGGGATCTTTATGGCTTAGAGCAGTGATGGGTAAACTGCCTGGGGGCGAAATGCAGCCCCCTGTAGTGTTCTATCAGGCTGTGACATTATTCCTAATCTGATGAATACAATGAGTAGGATACAATACAATGAAACTTCAAAAGAGTTGTCTTAGAAACAGACTGACAGATGAGCATTTCCTTTCTTTTGGTCCCCTTTTTAAAAAGTTTTCCCATAACTGGCTTAGAGGAATCAGGAAGTACAAAATAAACTGGTTTATTGATGGTAAATAAGGGAAGTAGATGATGGTTTGCTAATACTAGAAATGGCCCAAATGCCTCTACTAAACAGATCTAACTAAAATTGGAGAGGGCTAGAGAAGTGGGATTCTCACTACACTTGTCCACAGTGCTCCAGGTGTCACAGGAAACAGGATCAAGTTCTTGAACAGTCACTTAATCCACAACAGCTCTAGGGAGTAAAGACAGATAAATCTGCTGTCCACCAGCAGATTGCCAGGACCTTTCTTTACCTAGGCCAAGATAGTTGCTAGATGATATCTTCTTCTCAGTGAAATCCCACTCTTCTTGCTCCTTTGATACTTGGCAAAGCTGGACCATACAGCCACAACCTCCTTCCTTCAGCTTAGCCAAAACCACTCTCCCCCTTCAAAACTTGGCTTCATTCCAAGATAGAATGTCCATGAAGTCCAAGATTTCTTCAAGCTGTCATCTATTCTGTCTTAAGTCTTATACCTATACTATAATTTTCCATAACAAAACCAAGCAGTGGTATGGCTTAGTCAAAAGCGATGCATCCTTTAAAGCCCTTTGCATATAATTCAAATTGCCCTTCAGAATAGTTGGACCAATTCACAACTCCAAAGGCAGTGTATTAGTGTCCCAATTTCCTTTGCTACCACATTGGCCAGTCCATTGGGGGTAAGGTGATACCACAGAATTGTTTTTATTTGCATTTATCTAATCAGGAGAGATTTAGAACACTTTTTTATGTGCTTATTAATAGTTTTGATTTCGTCATATAAAAACTGCCTATACATGTCCCTTGACCTTTTGTCCATTGTGGAATGGCTTGATTATTTTGTAAATTTGACTTAGTTCCTTATATATTTGGGAAATTAAACCTTTATCAGAGTTTTATTATAAAAATGTTCTCCCCGTTTCTTGCTTTCCTTCTAATTTTGGTTGCATTGGTTTTGTTTGTAGAAAAACTTTTAAATTTGAAATAATAAAAGTCATTCATTTTACATTTTTAAGTGTTTTCTATCTCTTGCTTGGTTTCAAATTCCTTTCTTTCCCACAAATCTGACAGGTATGCTATTCTATGTTCAGCTTATTTATTTATGATTTCACTCTTTATATATGTCATTTACCCATTTAGAATTTATCTTGGCATAGAGTGTTAGATTTTTATCTAAACCTAATTCTTCCCATACTGTTTTCCAATTTTCCCAGCAGGTTATGTCAAAGAGTGAGTTCTTGTCTCAAAACCTGGGATCTTTGGAGTTTTGCACACTATCTTGCTAAGGTCATTTACCCCATGTCTATTCCATTGATTCACACTTCTATCTCTTAGCCAGTACCATATTGTACCAGTGCTTCATAGTACAGTTTAAGATCTGGTACTGCTAGTCCCCCATCCTTCATATTTTTATTTTCATTATTTCCCTTGACATTCTTGATCTCTTTTTCTTCCACATGAACTTTGTTCTATTTTTTTTCTAATTTATTAAAATTTTTTGGTAGTTTGATAGGTATGGCACTGAATAAGTAGATTAATTTGGGTAAGATTGTCATTTTTATTATGTTAGCTCATCCTACCCTTGAGCAATTAATATTTTATTAGGTGATTTTAAATGTACTTTCTCTTTCTAACTCCTGCCACTGAATTTTGTTGGAAATATATAGAAATGCTGATAAATTTATGTAGGTTTATCTTGTACCCTTCAAGTTTGCTAAAGTTGTTAATTATTTCCACTAGCCTTTTAATTGATTTTTCAGGATTTTTAAAATATACCATTGTAACATCTAAAAAGAGTGATAATTTAGTTTCCTTATTGCCTACTTTAATCCTATCAATTTATTTTTTCTTCTCTAAATGCTATGGCTACTGTTTCTAGTACAATATTCAATAATAGAAGTGATAATAGGCATCCTTACTTCACTCTTGATCTTATTGAGGTTTCTAACTTGTCCTCATTTCAGATACTTTTCACAGAATTAAAAATAGATATAAATAACTGGAAAAACATTAATTGCTCATGGGTAGGATGAGTTAACATGAAAAAACAAATGACAATCTTACCCAGATTAATCTGCTTATTCAGTGCCATACCTATCAAACTACCAAAAAACACTTTTTTATAAAATAAGAAAAAAAAATAACAAGGTTCATCTGGATGAATAAGAAATCAAGAATCTCAAGTAAAATAATGGGGAAAAAGGTGAAGGAAGGGGGACTAGCAATACCAGATTTTAAACTATAATATAAAGCAGCAGTCACCCAAACAATATGGTACTGGGTAAGAGACAGAAGAATAGACTTGGGGTAAATAACCTCAGCAAGACAGTGTATGATAAATTCAAAGATTCCATGCTTTTGGAATAAGAACTCACTATTTGACAAAAACTGCTGGGAAAATTGGAAAACAATATAGGAAAAATTAGGTTTAGATCAACATCTCACACCCTATACCAAGGTAAATTCAAACTGGGTAAATGACTTAAATATGAAGAGGGAAATCATAAATAAATTGGGTGTACAGAGAAGAGTATACCAGTCAGATGTGTGGGAAGGGAAGAAATTTTAGACCAAATAAGGGATAGATAATATTACGAAATATAAAATGAGTGACTTTAATATATTGATATATTAAATTAAAAAGATTTTTAAAAACAAAATTATGCAACTGAAATTAGGAGGAAAGCAACAAAATGGAAGAGAATTTTTATAACAAAACTCTCTGACAAAGGTTTAATTTCCCAAACATATGAGGAACTAAGTCAAATTTACAAAAAATCTAGCCATTATTGAATGGTCAAGGAATATGAATATGCAGTTTTCAGATAAAAAAAATTAAAACTATCAGTAAGTCATAAAAAGTGTTCTAAATCCCTCCTGATTAGATAAATGCAAATAAAAACAACTCTGAGGGATCACCTGACATCTAGCAGATTGGCCAATATAACAGCAAAGGAAAATAATAAATGTTGGAGGGGATGTGGCAAAATTGGGACAATAATACACTGCTGGTGAGTTGTGGATTGATCCAACTATTCTGTAAGGCAATTTGAAATCATGCCCAGTGGGCCTTAAAAGAATGTATACCCTTTGATCAGCCAATACCACTATTGGGTTTGTACTCCAACAAAATAATGAGGAAAAATACTTGTATAAAATTATTTATTGCCACCTTTTTATAGTGGCAAAAATTTGTAAAATGAGGAGTTATCCCTCAATTGGTGAATGACTGAACAAAATGTGGTATCTGATGGTAATGGAATACTATTGTGCTATGAGGGATTATGAACTGGAGGATTTCTATGTGAACTGGAATGATCTCAAGGAATTTATGCAGAGTGAAATGAGTAGAACCAAGAAAACATTATACACAGAAACTGAAACATTGTGGCATAATCAAATGTAAAGGACTTCTTTCCTCATAGCAATGCTGAGGCTAGAATTTAATTAGTCCCTGATCTGATTGAAATGAGTGATATCAAAAGCTTATACCTGAGCCTGAGGCAAATCTTCTAACTATAAGGATCTCAAGGGCCAATTGAATCAGCAGGACATGGGGCTCTCAGATATCTCATCCCTCAGACCATCACATCATCTACTCAAGCCTTACTATAATTAGATAAAAAATGAACAAAGAACAAAAAAAGGACCTAATCCTAAAGAATTTGTATAAAGACAATGAGCAAGACACAGAATGGGACAGTAAAAGCAAAGGAAACACACACAAAGTCCAAAACAAATTTAGATTGGGCAAAGATTCTGGAAGAACTTGAAAAGGACTCCAAAAACCAGTTAAGAGAGGCAGAGGAGAAGTGAGAAAGAGAAATTAATGTTATACAAGGAGAAAGGAAAGTGATGCAAGAAGAAATGGGCAAATTGAAAATGGAGATGCAAAAACTGACAGAAGAAAATCAGGACATAAAAACCAGAATTGATCATCTAGAAATGAATAACTTCATTAGAAATCAAGAAACAATAAAGCAAAATCAAAGGCATGAAAAAATAGAGGAAAACATGAAATATCTTATTGAAATGAAAATTGACCTAGAAAATATACCTAGGAGAGAAAACCTGAGAATTATTAGACTACGTGAAAGTCATGATGAAGAAAAACCCTGGGCATCATATTACAAGAAATAATCCAAGATAACTGCCCAGAGATAATCAAAGAAGAAAATAAAATTGAAATTGAAAAAATTCATAGATTGCCTTCAGGAAGAAGTCCTCCATTGACAACTCCCAAAAATGTAAGAGTGAAATTTAAGAGTCACCAAGTTAAAAAAAAATACATCAGGTAGTCAAAAGAAAAAAACAATTCAAATACCATGGAGCTACAATCAGGATCACACAAGACCCAGTGGCTTTCACATGTAAAGCATGGAATATGATATTCAGGAAGACAAAAATTTGGGTTTACAACCCAGAGTCAACTATCTAGCAAAACTGTGTATATTCTTTCAGGGGGAAAATGATCATTCAATAAGATAAAAAATTTCAAATCATTCTTGAGGAAAAAACCAGACGTAAACAAAATATTTGAAGTCCATACACTAGACATAAGAGAAGCCCAAAAAGGTAAATAAGAAAGAGAAAATTTAAGGGAATCATTAAGGTGAAAAAGTTTATATGTCTACATGGAAAGAGGATTCTTATAATTCTCAAAAATTACTCTTAATATTATGGAAGATAAAAGGAATTTACTCAAAAGAGGATGGAGAAGTAAACAGGTTATAATATTATGTATATAGTGATATATGATGATATGATATATATGTAAATGTGATGATATGGAACGATATATATGTATGATATGATATGTATACATATGAATGAAATATAAAAAAATCAATTAAGGGTAGAAAGAGAGGGTTGCACTGAAAGAAATGGTAAAGGAGAGATGGAATGGGGAAAATTACATAGCATAAAGAGGCATGACAAATCATCACAGAGAGAGGAGGATAAGGGTGGTGATGGGCAATGCTTAAACTATACTCTTATCTTAACTAGTTTGGGAAGGAAAAAACAAATATATTCATTGAGGTATAGAATTCTATCCACCTACAGAGAAGAAGAAGGGGAATAAGACAAGGGAAGGGGTATGTAATTGAAGGGAGGTGACAAAAAGCAAAACACTGATGAGATGAAACAGAGTGAAAGGGAATAGACCAAGATTTAAAGATAATATGATGGAGGGCAATACACACTTAGTAATCATAACACTGAATGTGAATGGGATGAACTTACTCATTAAACAGAAGTGGAAAGGAAAGTAGATTAAAAATAAGAATCCTACTATATGTTGTTTGCGATAAATTCATTTGAGGCAGAGTGACACACAGATTCAAGGTAAAAGGCTAGAACAGAATTTATTACACTTCATCTAAAGTTAAAAATGGGGTCAGCTGGGTGGCTCAGTGGATTGAGAGCCAGGCCTAGAGATGGGAGATCCTAGGTTCAAATCTGGCCTCAGACACTTCCTAGCTTTGAGACACTGGGCAACTCATATAACCCTCATTGCCTAGCCAACCCTCTTTGTGTGTAATAAAATATCCTATTTTTCTTATTCATTCAAGTTTCTCTTGGTGCCATCTACTATTCACGCCCCTCTTTCCCTCCCACCCCCATATCATCTTACACCATTTAGTACTCCAACCTCTCCCTGTGAATAATTCTTCTAATTACTATAATAGTGGATACTATAATAATGAATAGAGTTCACTACAGAGAATTACAAGTAATATTTCTCCAGATAGGAATACAAATAATTAAATCTTATTGAAGCCCTTAATGAGGCAAATTTAAAAATAAGAGTTTTCTTTCTTTCCCCTCTGTTTCTTATTTACCTTTTCATGTTTCTCTTGATTTTTGTGGTTGGATATCAAACTTTCCATTTAGTCCTGGCCTTTTCTGTGCAAATACTTGGAAATCTTCCATCTTGTTGAATGCCCATACTTTCCCGTGGAAGTATATTGTCAATTTTGATGGTTAGGTGATCCTTGGTTGTAGACCCATATCTCTTGCCTTTATGTATATCATATTCCAAGCCTTGTGGTCTTGTAGTGTGGTAGGTTGCCAGATCCTGTATGATCCTGATTGGTGCTCCTTGATATCTGAATTGTCTCTTTCTGGCTTCTTGTAAAAGTTTTTCTTTTACTTGGAAGCTCTTGAATTTGGCTATTATATTCCTGGGGGTTGTCTTTTCTGGGTCTAGTGTAGAGGGTGATCTATGGATCCTTTCAATGTCTATATTGCCCTCTTGTTCTAGAACTTCAAGTCAATTTTGCTGAATAATTTCTTTTCGTATGGATTCCAAATTTTTATTGATTTCTGCTTTTCTTAGGAAGACCAAGGATTCTCAATTTGTCTCTTCTAGACTGTTTTCTTGATCTGTCAATTTCTCAGTGAGATATTTCATGTTTCCTTCTATTTTATCAGTCTTTTAGCTTTGTTTTATTTGTTCTTGCTGTCTTGAGAGATCATTGGCTTCTACTTGCCCAATTCTTGTCTTTAGAAACTGACTGGTTTTCTGCTATAAGCTTTTGATTTTCCTTTATGAATTTGGTCTATCCTGTTTTCCAGCTGTTTGATTTTGGTCTCCAATTATTAATTCTTTTGATTTGGGGGCATCTTTTTTGAATTGCCCAATTCTAGCCTTTAGAGACTTGATTTCCTTTTCAATCTGGTCATTTCTGGTCTTCAATTTATTTCCTCATGTTACAATTGTGTAATTCTGCCTTTTGATCTGTTATTTTCTTGCCAGATCTCTTCCATCTTTCTCGTAATCTCAGATTTGAACTCTTCAAGGCATTGTGAGCCGTTTTCATTTTTTTGGGAAAGTTTGGATATGGTTACTTGTTTGTTCTCTTCTATTTGCTCTGTTGTCTGGATTTTTTCTGTGTAAAAGTTGTCGAGTGTTAAAGGTTTCTTCTTGATCTTTCTCTTCTGGTGTTCCTGAGTCTGGCTTGCCATTTTTATCCCAGTGCCCTCTCAGCTTTATCCTGATGCCCAGGGACTGTCTGTGCTGTTTAGGCTCCTGAGGTCTCAGGTCTAGTTGTTCTCAGGGTCAAGCCTCCTGGTGGTCCCCTTGCTTGTTCTTCTGCCTGAAGCTCCTTTAACAGTCTCAGGGCACTGCTTCCACAGTCATGCAACCCTCTGTACTGGGTCTCCACTCAAGGTTAGAGCCTGAGCTCAGGATCCATGTCCGAGCCTGCACTCAGGGTCTGTGTTCAAAGTCCACAAGTACTTTAGCCTCTTGGGGTCTTACGTCTTGCTGCTGTCAGGAGCAGGCCCTGGTGACCCCAGGTAGCTCCCAATGACTTAATGTGTGCCCCAAGCTTGCTCTAACTCTTTTGCAATGGCTTTGGCACTGTAGGTGGTGTGGGGGTGGAGGGGGTTGCTCAGTTCACATTTTAGTGAGAGCTATTTCACCCCCTCATACCATGGAAATGCTCTGATTCCATGTACCTTCAATGCTGTGCCCTGTTGTGGGGTCCCTTTGTTCATCTGTATTTGTTTTTATGTGTTCTTGAGGAGTCCTATATGTGTGGGTTAGGAGAGGTCAAGCAGCTGCTTTTTACTCTGCCACCATCTTAAGCTGGAAGATTTTGACACATATTTCGAAACGTGAACTTCCACTTAGATATATTTAATATATTTTGAAGTTAAATGAAGATCTAGAACTTATCAACTATCCTTTGAATTACTAACAAACCCACACCCACATACACATTGTCCTCTTTCCCTTTCTGCTGAAATATGTCTTTTTATGGATTTTTAGAAGTTGCTTTAGAAGCATTTAGGGTGGAGTAGCCTCTGGTGTGAGTACTTCCTGAGTCCTTGTCAGGGTTGCTCATCTATGTTTGGTGTCCACCTTTCACCCAAGTCTCCTGTAAAGCTCACGCCTATGACAGAGCATAAAATCTACCTGCATCAGATTTTCAAGTCTGTACGTGTTTTTACCATACCTATATTGCAATCTATACAGTGTCCCCAAATCATGTGTGTGTGTTTGTGTGTGTGTGTGTGTGTGTGTGTACTCAGCTGTGATTTCCTCATTTGTGAAATGGAAATAAGAAATGATATCTATTTTTTTTATTTTCATTGGATTGTTTTGGCTATCAAGTGAGATGATAAATCTAAAACTTTGTGTGAACCTTAAAATTTTATTTAAATTCTAAGTATTGTTATAGGGAACTTTGAAATTTTTTAGGATGATCTATGGCTGAATGTAGAATGTTGCAAAATAAATTTTAGTTGAGACTTGAGGTATTCTTTGCAAATACAGAATCTACATTTAAAGAAAGCCTCTAAGGAAAATGGTAAATGTTGGAGGGGATACATCAAAATTGGGACACTAATCCATTAATGGTAGAGTTGTGAATTGATCCAACCATCATGGAAGGCAATATGGAATTATACTAAAAGGCTTTTAAAAATGCATACCTTTTGATACAGTAACACCACTACTATATCTGTAACCCAAAGAGATTTTAAAAATGGGGATGAACCTCTTTGTAAAAAATATTTATAGTCATATTTTTTGTGGTGGCAAAAAATCTGAAACTGAGGGGATGTCTCTCAAGTGGGGAATGGTTGAACAAATAATGGCTTATGGTGGTGATAGCATATTCTTATGTTATAAGGAATGATGAAGCAATTGATTTCTTTAAGAACTAGAAAGACCTACATGAACTGATGTGGAGTTAAATAAGTACAACCAGGAGAATATTATACACAAGAACTGCAACATTGTAGGATGATCAAATGTAATAGACTGCTACTTAACAGGACAATTATGAGGGACTTATGAAAAGAATAGTATCCACATCTAAAGAAAGAATTGTTTGGAATAGAAATGTAGAAGAAAACATGATTTATCCTTTCTTTATTTGGGTATATGATTTGGGGTTTTGGTCTTATAAGATGATATGGAAACAGGTTTTAAGTGATTATTCATGTGGAATTGCTTGTCAACTCTGGGTGGAGGAGAAAAGAGGGGAAGGAGCCAACATAAATCATTATTCTTAGAAAACTTATGTGTTTTTCCACTGGAATAAAGTGTTTGGGAAATTTTTAAGAAGAAAGCCCTATTTAAGGCAGAATGGAATATCATACATTAGCACTTTGCAGAATTTGTATCCATATTCTCCCACTACATCCTGTGACTTTCTAGGCACATATCTTTATTGTATACTGTCAGCTAAGTGATGCAATGGAACATTCATCTTCCTGAGTTCAAATCCTGTCCCAAACATTAAATCAGCTGTGTGACCCTGGGTAACTCAGAAAGCATTGGACATGACTAGAAAAATGAGTGAATAATGAAAATGGTTTTATTCAAATGACTCCATTTTATCTATGACTTCTGGGAGTAAGTTTGGGAAATTACTACTTGTTAAAAATTCAGATTAGAAAATTGTGCTCCTTGTCATGATTCTCCTACTGCTCTTAAATTTAAATTTAAATTATTTCGTCAGTTTTGAAATAAGCTTTCATGGTGGTAAAGTTGTACCAAGGTAATTGTATAGTCATAAATAAGTGATAGGTTAAACTGCACTAGAATCATCTATCATACAGTGCCCATAATGGGATGTATGATCCTAATTTCATCCTAGTTGTGTATAAAACATCATCAACAAAAAGTTGGTCAGTAGGTGGATTTTTTTAAGGATGGGAAGGAATAAGACTTACAAAGATTATGAAGTGATGAAATGGTTGTGGTCTGTTCTGGTGGATAAAAAAACTGACCAACTTGTACTTCTTTGAAATTCATATAAGTTCTATTTTGTAATTATTTTACTTTTTAATGATCCTATGAACTAGGTAGAAGAATAATCAAAGTTGCAAGCCAGTGAGCAATCCTTAGAGAACCATCAATCACTGATGGGCCACAGAATACCCCCTTGAAACAATACATTTTGACACACATACAAGATGAGCCATGGCCAAGGGGAATTTGCCAGCTACATTCAGATGTATCTGAGACCTTTTCTAGGGGTACAAACTGACCATACTCTTATCACTCTCAATATAGATTGTTCCCTTCTCTGCAATTATTCTGCCTTTTCTGCTGGTAGGCATCCCATTGAGAATCACAAATGTCTACATGCTGAAAAGGTAAAAAGAAAATGTAGATGAATTAAAGTATCTTAATTTACATCAACATAAAACAGGGGTTTTACATTTGCGTAAAGGAACCACTGTGATTTTTACAAAACATTTGGGGGAAATTGTCTCCCCTCCCTAAATTATTTCTTTGCAATAGCCATAATGTTTAACTCTTTCTGGATAATAAATAAAAGCATAAAAATGAAAGTCTGCAGACTTAACCACCTCCCCCCACCCTGAAACATTTCCCTTCTGTGAGCAACGCATCAATGACTGTCCTGCTATTAGTCTTAGATTCTTTTAACTGATCTTAAGTGAAATTATCTCTAAAATGTCTCCAAACTATAAACTCTGTCAAGCTCTCCATTAGTTTGCTTAGTAGTCATTTATTCCAGTCAGCTGGGCTGCCTAAAAACAATAAGCATAATACATAATGTTACACTCAGTAAATTATGCACATTTTGTTAATTGTATACAAATGAATCTAGTGAGAACATAATTCTATAATTTCAAAGTCTGCAATGTAGGTGAACAGGTTTTTAGGCATTTGACTAATACCATATTTATGCTCATAGAATGCATTATCACCACCATTATTGGGTAGTATTGCCACCCCTCTCTCCTTGACAGTTTCATTAGTTGTTATTTCTAATTGTTGTAGCTTGGGATTTGAAACTTTTATCCTGGAAACTTTCAAAATAAAGATTATATTTAACCTTTCAATAATAAGGCAGTTAAAGCTGTTGCATATGGAAAATGAGTAATAAGAAAATATTTATCTGAAACTATAATTTCAAATAGAAAGATACTGGCTCGGAATACTACTGGGAATTCTACTCTCTCAACCATAAATATATTACAAAACGTTGGAGTTGGGATAGTCTTTTCAGGTCTTCTGTTTCACTCCTTAATACATGTAGAACTAGGTTCTCATTAGGAAAATAGTGAATCCCTGAAAGTGATCTTATTATTTGAATTTGAATTGTGTATTGCCAAATTTGGCTAGATCCACTTACCATATTTTATATAATTATAACTTCAAGTAGTATAAATATATGGCTATTTCAGGGGATCCATTATTCACTCTAAACAGGACCTATTTGCATCCCTTCTGTAATAGCAGACACACAGCTGAGTATCCAGCCTCTGAATACTGTCAGTAATGGGGAACTGGCAAGGCAGTCCATTCCATGTTTGGATAGCTCTAATGATGATGGTGCTAGTGATTATGATGATGATGAATTATATTAAAATTATTATCAATTATATTACTAATAAAATTATAAATATTTTAATAAATGAAATTTACCTTTCTTTAATTTCCAACAATAGATTTTTAACTTCACACAGGATAAATCTATTATCATATGACAGCTCCCCAAATATAAAAAAAATCTATGATTCCCAAAGCATATCATCACTTTTTCCAAATTCAACATCTTTAGTTCATTCATTTATTTCTTATATGACATGTTGCTTTCTTTTCTGTATGATGTTGGCATTTCTTGAAAAAAAGTCAAAAGTTTAATCAACAATATCTCCTTCAGACTAATGCTCAGACCTGAAAATAGCCCTTACTATGTAATTTAATTATATATTTATTCTGATTGGCAGATTTGAAAATATAAGAAGCAGTCTCAAATCTAAAACAAACCTTATATCCAAAGTTTTGCATTAAATGACTAAGCATAATTATATCCTCTAAAGTGATTAGCATAGTGCTGAGAACTTTCTGCATAATCAGCACTTTGGTTGAAAAAGAAAATGTTTATTTCTAAACAAATATGTTAACTAATATAACTGAATTCTAATATTATGGATGCATTGAAGGACTATTTCTTTTCTGATATCTGAAATTCCTAAGCCTGACAATTTAAAGGGATATAGTGGACAGAATAAAGAGTTGTGTGAAATACTTTTAAATATAATTTTTTTCAGGTGAAGGGCCCAGAGAAGAAAAGAATGATACTCTTGATCTATGTCAAGTGTTCATTAAATGTTTATATTACATGTCCACTAATGACTATATTTCCAAAAGAGACATTTCTAACTGGCATTAAAAACTTTTCATCATTCTCTTTTCATGCGATATTTTCTAAATAGTTTCATTTCACTGTCTACCATTGACTCTCTCAGTCAAATAGGATTACTAGGTACTCCCCATAGATTACATTCCATATCCTGCTTCCATTTCTTTACTTGGAAGAAGGCTCCTATGACTAGAATGTTCTCCCTCTTTATCTTCTCTTTTGAAGCCTCATTGAATGAATGAATGGACTTAAGAAGAAGTGACCCTCTTTCTGTAAATGGGAAACAGAAATCAAGATTGCTATAGATTGAGATTCAAATGGAAATGGGTCCCATGCATTATTATGCCTGGATATTTAAGAGAAAAAACATCCAGTTTTTGCCTTCTTTCTAAACCCTGGAGATTAAAATTAATCATTTTTTTCTGCATGTTCTGTGCCACATCCACTGTTCTACTGTCCTGGTTTTTTCTCTATCTTACCTTACACAGTTTTGGAGTCAGGGGATATATTTTCCATTATATTCCTTCTGATTTATGTGACATTGAATGAATCAGATAACAAAACCTCAGTTTCCTCATTTGTAAAATAAGGAATTATTGTTCAGTTGCATAAGTTGTGGCAGACTCTTCATGACTTCACTTGATATTTTCTTGGCAAAAATACTGGAGCTGATCGCCATTTCCTTCTTCAGCTCATTTTATATTTATTTATATTTATAAATAGTTTATTTATGAGGAAACTGAAACAAGCAAGGTTAAATGATTTCTTCAGTGTCACACAGCTATTAAGTATCTAAGGCTATATTCAAACTCAGGAACATGATCCTTCTCATTGTTGATTTCCAATTGTCCATTTACCAATTATATGTATATATTGTATGGTAGATGATTACCATGATGATACCTTATGTATAAATTAAATTATACATTTATAATTAATAATTTGAAAGAATAAAATAATAGATGATTATTAAAATTAATAATATATATTTAAATAATCATGTAATCATACATTATATCAATGCACCATAATGTTTTTCATCATTATCCAAACAACAGGCACCTACATTTTGCCTCTACCAATATTTATTTAAATATTTAGTGACATATAAAGAATTTTCCCCCCTAAAAATTTTTTACTTCCCTCAGATATATATATGTCAGTCAAATGTCTGTGTGAAGGCATATGAATTTTTTTGTTTCTTTTCTTGGCATAATAAATAATAAAAAAATAATTTAAAAAAGTGTTTTTAGAATGGCTATATTCATTCAGTGCTTCAACAATAATGAATTGATATGCCTTGTCTTTTTTTAATGTTTTACCTTCTATCATTTCATAATCCATATTGTCTCTTAGTTCTAAGACATGAGAGCACTAAAGATATGGTGGGAAATTAAGACACTGTAGAAATTAAATATTGGCAACTGATCTCATCACTTCCTTGTAAATAGAAGGAAAGGAAATAGGAGCAATGTCAGATGTTATATCCTTGTTCTCAATGATGACTGTACAGAGTGAATTTAGCCATGAAAAACAGTGCTTGTTCCTTAGAAGAAGAAAAGCTATGACAAATGTGACCAACACACTAAAAACAGAGACATCATCTTACCAATGCAGGTCTTAATAGTCAAAGTTTTGGTTTTTCCTGTAAAAATATATGGCTATGGGTAGGACTTCCAGTTAAGATTGAGGCAGAGTAAGGAGCAGCTGCTTGACCTCTCCTAACTGAAGCATACAGGACTCCTCAAGGGGACATAAAAATGAAACCAGAGAAACGAAGGGAACCCACAACAGGGTGCAGCATTGAAGGTACGTGGAATCAGGGCATTTCCACATTATGAAGGGGTGAAACAGCTCTCACTAAAACAAGAAAGGAAGAAGCCCCTCCCCCACCCCCACACCATGTACAATGCCAAGATCAGCGCATAAGAGTTAAAGCAGGTTTGGGGCACCCATTAAATCACTGGCAGCTCCAGGGCTTGATCCTGAGAGCAGCAAGACTTGGGAACCCAAGAGGTTAAAGAACTCACACTGACTTTCCTGAGTGCCTGCGCGGATGAAGGCATTGCCCTACGCATGGACAAGGATCTCCAGTGCAGGCTTGGACCTCGAGTGGGGACCCTGTGCAGACAGGAGCATGGCTGTGGAAGTAGTTACCTGAGACTACGGAAGGAGCCTCAGGCAGAGGGGAAGACCAGGGACAACCAGGAGGCTTGATCCCGAGAACAACAAGACCTGAGGATTTGGAAGCCTAGAGAGCCCAGACAGACCCTGAGTGTGAGGATAAAGCTGAGAAGGTGCTCTTCTAACAACAATGGCAAGGCAGAATCGGGAACCCCAGAAGAGAAAGATTATCAAGAAAACTCTGTAACACTCAACAACTTTTACACAGAGAAAATCCAGACAACAGAGGAGAACAAACAAGCAATCACATCCAAACCTTCCCAAAATAATGAAAACTGGTCACAAGCTATTGAAGAGTTCAAATCTGAGATGATGAGAAAGATGAAAGAGATCTGGCAAGAAAATAACAGCTTAAAAGGCAGAATTTCACAATTGGAAAGTGAGGCTCAGAAATCAAATGAACTGATAAGCAAATTGAACACCAGAAATGACCAGAATGAAAAGGAAAACCAGTCCCTAAAGCCTAGAGTTGAGCAATTAGAAGCCAATGATCTCTCAAGATAGCAAGAATAAATAAAATGAAGTCAAAAGACTGATAAAATAGAAGGAAACATGAAATATCTCAATGAGAAAGTGACAGACCAAGAAAACTGGTCTAGAAGAGACAATTTGAGAATCATTGGTCTTCCTGAAAAGGCAGAAATTAAGAGAAAATTGGACTAAATGGAAAGTTTGATATCCAACCACAAAAATCAAGAGAAACATGAAAAGGTAAATAAGAAACAGAGGGGAAGGAAATAAAACTCATATCTTTTTAAATTTGACTCTTTAAGGGCTTCCATAAGATCTAATTATCTATATTCCTATGTGGAGAAATGCTATCTATAATTCTCTGTAGTGAACTCTATTCACTATTATAGTAATCAGAAGAATAATTCATAGGGAGAGGGTGGAATACTAAATGGTCTAAGATGATATGGGGGGTGGGAAAGACGGGGGGGTGAATAGCAGGGGACACCAAGAGAAACCTGAGTGAATAAGAAAAATAGGATATTCTCTTACACACAAAGAGGGCATGGGAAGGGGAGGGGGCAACTATTATTATAAGAAGGAGAGGAAGAGAGCATTAAGAGGTAATATTTAAACCTTACTCTCAGTGTAATCAACCCAGAGAGGGAAGAGTAGCTTTATTATCCATTGAGATATAAAACTCTATCTAACCCTACTGAGAAAGTCAGAAGGGATAAACCAAGGGGAGCAGGGGAGTGGGGAGGTCAAAAAAGGGAGGGGAGAAGAAAGAGGAGGGAATTCATTAGGCCTTTAAAAATAAAAAGAGGGGAATAATAAGAGAGGGGGGTAGAAAGGGAAGTTAATCAAGGGAGGGGATAAGGGATACTGGCTCAAAGCAAACCACTGGTTTAAAAGAAAATAGTGTAAGAAAAGGGGTACGACTAGGGGAGGATATAAAAATGTCAGTGAATGGACAACTGATAATTATAACTCTGAATGTGAATGGGATGAACTCACTCATAAAATGGAAGCAAATAGCAGAGTGGATTAGAAACCAAAATCTTACCATATATTGTCTACAAGAAACACATATGAGGCGGGTGGACATACACAAGTTTAAGGTTCAGGGCTTGAGCAAAGTCTTTTGGGCGTCAAATGAGAAAAAGAAGGCAGGAGTGGCTATTATGACTTTTGACAAAGCCAAAATAAAAATAGATATGAATAAAAAAGACAGGGAAGGTCATTACATCCTGATTAAAGGCAGTATAAACAATGAGGAAATAACACTGCTCAATATGTACGCACCAAGTGGCATAGCATCCAAATTCATAAAGGAGAAACTGGCAGAGCTCAAGAAGGAAATAGATAGTAAAACCATAATAGTGGGATATCTAAATATTCCTCTTTCAGATCTACATAAATCAAACCAAAAAATAAATAAGAAAGAGGTAAGAGAGGTGAATGAAGTCCTATCAAATTAGATTTAATTGATAAGTGGAGAAAAATAAATAGAGAAAAAAAAAGAATACACCTTCTTTTCAGCTGCACATGGTACATTCACAAATATTGACTATGTAATAGGGCATAGAAACATTGCAAACAAATGCAAAAGAGCAGAAATAATAAATGTAACCTTCTCAGATCATAATGCAATAAAAATAATAATTAGTAAGGGCAACTGGACAGGCAAATCAAAAACCAATTGGAAATTAAACAATATGATTCTCCAAAACCAATTAGTCAAAGAAGAAATCATAGAAACAATCAATGATTTCATTGAAGAGAATGAAAATGATGAGACATCCTACAAAACTCTGTGGGATGCAGCCAAGGCAGTACTCAGGGGGAAATTTATATCCTTGAGTGCATATATTAACAAATTAAAGAGGGCAGAGATTAATGAATTGGGCATGCAACTCAAAAAATTAGAAAGCAAACAAATAAAAAACCCCCAGATGAAAACTAAATTAGAAATACTAAAAATTAAGGGAGAAATTAATAAAATCAAAAGTAAAAGAACTATTGAATTAATAAATAAGACTAGAAGCTGGTATTTTGAAAAAACAGATAAAATAGACAAAGTACTAGTCAATCTAATAAGAAAAAGGAAAGAAGAAAACCAAATTGACAGTATTAGAGATGAAAAGGGAGACCTCACCTATAATGAAGAGGAAATTAAGGCAATCATTAAGAACTATTTTGCCCAATTATATGGCAACAAATATAACAATTTAGGAGATATGGATGAATATCTACAAAAATATACATTGCCTAGATTAACAGCAGAAGAAATAGAATACCTAAATAATCCCATATCAGAAATAGAAATTGAACAAGCCATTAAAGAACTCCCTAAGAAAAAATCACCAGGAACTGATGGATTCACAAGTGAATTCTATCAGACATTCAAAGAGCAACTAATCCCAATACTATACAAATTATTTGATATGATAAGCAAAG
>NC_058130.1:609421790-609461768 GCF_016433145.1 Gracilinanus agilis | reverse complement strand
TTAAAGGATAAGCTTTATATATTTTATTGTGAAGAATTGTTGTCTTATATATATATATATTTATATTAGTCTATGTTTTAGCCTCTTTTATCAGAAAGGTCTAGAATTCTTGAGGATAATTTAGACCAGAAGGTTTTTTTTTTAATATCAGGTTTTTATATGGAAGCAGTAACAGAATTTGTTGAGAAACCCTTAGCCAAGGTTTAAAAGTTGTAACAAGTATATGATTTTTTGAACATCATTGTTCATTGTTTTAAAATGTGTTATTAGAAATATGGTACTCTATTTGGATGTGCGTTGTGAATCTGCTATTTTGTAAAACCCATTTTCTCTCACAGAATCTCATTTTTGGGTAACAAAACCCTTCTAGTTCTAAGCTATATATATATTTTTGATTTTTAAAACATTTTTTTTAATTAGAGCAATTGATTTTTCCTTTTTCTCATCTTGTACTGGGAGTACATATATAATCATTATTTATCTTTTTTTTAATTTTACAGTGATATAAGCTTCATGCAAACATCTGAAGCGTCTTGAGACTTTGGGATTGTGATTTAATGCCTCTCTGATTCCAGGAGAAGTGCCGAGCCACATGGTCAGAGACTTGACTAAAAGAAATGCATGGATTGTAGAGTTCTATGCCAATACTTAAGGGCTTGAAAATTGGGGTTTGAGTCCTGGAGTCTTTTCTAAAACTTTAGAGGACGTGGGTCCCCTCAACTTAAATTCCTAGTGAAGCACCTAAGATTGGCTATCATTTAATGGCTCATTCCCTGAGAAGGTGCAGGGAAAAATCGGATCAAAGAAAGGCATTTCCCTTATTCCTCTATATATAGAGAGTAAATGGCAATTTTTCTGTAGTCCTGGCCCTAAATGGGTTATAGCATACTGCTTAAATCACTTTCATTGGGCCTTGAATCAAAGGCCTGTTTATTTCCCCTACATTTTTTGCACATTTTACATTTCATTCACAAGTTTATTTTTTCTCCTTTTTTTTTTGAATTTTATTCTTTTTTTTTATTATTTCTTTTGCCAATTGATTTCACGCATCCCCGTGACTCACTTAGCCATGCATCCTTGGCTGACTTTTTCAGGGGATAATGTGTTAGTTAAATATTTTCCTCAGGGGGGTGTGTGTTAAGTTTTTATAATCATAATGTTTGAACTATAATCTATATTGCAAGTCAATTTTTACTCCTTTAGAAGTAAACTCAGGGGGGTAATGTTAATTCTCAGAAGGAAATGTATGTTTTATAATCTATAATGTAAAGTTTAAATTCTTTGAAAGTAATTTCAGGATAAGGAATTTGCCATCTCCCCAGAATCCAGATGACGAACCTGTTTGGTGGAGGCACCAAAAGATGCCTGAAAAGCCTTCACTGGATCATGAAGATCCAATTTGAACTTTAGGGCACAGTTGATCTGAACTATGGGGTTGGATGCATTTATTTTGAATGGACAGTTTATGCCAGAAAGTGGGACTGCCCCCTTAATGGTTTTTTGTCAATGTACCGAACATTGGTTTTGTTCTTTCTCCCTTTTATCTCTAAATTATTGTAAACTCTAATTTGATTATATTTTCCTGATCCATTGGGGAGATTTATCTCCCAAAGCATCACAGGGGGGTAATGTGTTAGTTAAAATCACCTGGGGTTCTATTTAGAAGGATTGAACCTCAATATAGTGTTTGACAAACTTCTGTGGACCTGTGGGGGTCCTTAAAACTACATTTCCCGTGGTCCAATGGGTTTCCTGTTTTGGATGACTTATTGAAGGTGAGGGACTGTTTTAAAAGAGGGGGAAATGACTTGGAACTTCCTCTTTAGCTACCTGCCTTTTTAGCTACCTGCCTCTTTAGCTACCTGAGCTCTCAGAGAGAGGAAAGGTAAATGGCTGAGGTGATGTTGGAATAAGTTTCTTACAGGCACGTGGTCAGTTTATCTCTATTAGCATGGCTTTTATTAAAATACTATTCTTCCTTTTGATCTTGGCCCTCATCATTTTTAATCATAACACCTCTCAAAGATGATGAGCAATTTGATCTTGGTTGTAAATGTATTATTATGCAAAACATAACTTCCATACTAACTATCATTCTAAGAGAATGCCCATAAAAAATGAAACCCTAAAATAATGACAAATAAAATTGTGTAAAAATAGTACTCCTTGATCTGCATTCCAACTCCAACAATTCTTTCCTTGGAGGTAGATAGCATTCTTTGTCATAAGTCTTTCAGGAATGTTCCAGATCATTGCTTTGCTGAGATTTGTCAAGTTTTCACAGATAAATTGCATCCAGTATTACTGTTACTGTGTGTTCTCTTGGTTCTGCATTAGTTCATGAAGGTCTTTCTAGCTTTTTCTGAAATCATCCTGTTCATTGTTCTTTTAGCATGATAATATTCTGTCACTATCATATAACATGATTTGTTCAACCATTCCCCAGTTTATGGACAAATCTTCCAATTCCAGTTGACACCACCAAAAGAGCTGTTATAAATAGTTTTTTTTGTTTTTTATAAATAGGTCATCTCTTTTTTTATCTCTTTAGGAAATAGAACTAGTAGTGACATTATAGTTTTACAACCCTTTGGGCATAGTTCCAAATTCCTCTCCAGAAGGGTTAGATTAGTTCACAACTTCACCAACAATGCATTAGTGTTCCAATTTTGCTACATCCCTTCCATCATTTACCACTTTCTTTAACTGCCATATTGGCTAATTCAATGAGTGTGAGGCAATACCTCAGAGCTGTTTCAATTTACTTTCTCTAATGAAGAGTGATTTAGAATATTTTTTCATATGACTATTGATTGCTCTTATATCTTCATCTAAAAACTTCCTATTTATATCCTTTAATCATTTGCCAATTGGAAAATGATATATTCTTATCAATTTGACAGTTCTCCAAAAATTTGAGAAATTAAAATTTTGTCAGAGAAATAATTTCCCTTTTAATCTTGATTACATTGTTTTTATTTATAAAAATGTTTTAATTCATTGTCATCAAAATGCTTTATTTTACATCTTATAATGGTCTCTATCTCTTGTTTTGTCACAATTTCTTCTCTTCTCTGTAGATAAGCCTGGCAAACTATTCTATGTTTCCCTAATTTACTTACAGTATCACCCTTTATGTCTAAATCATATATCCATTTTGACCTTATTTTGCTCTGATAAGTGATGAGATATTAGACTATACCTAGTTTCTACCATACTATTTTCCAGTTTTCCCAGAAGTTTTTGACAGTGAGTTCTTATCTCAAAAGCTGGAGTCTTTGTGTTTATCAAACACTAGATTTCTAAGGTCATTTGCCTACTATACTACATATCTTATATATTCCATTGATCCATCATCCTATTTCTTAGCCAGTATCAAACTTTTAATGATTGCCCCTTTATAGTAGAGTTTGAGATCTGATATTCTGGTAATGTTAGGCTATGTCCCTTTACATTTTTGGAATGAATGCTTTTGAGAGTTCCTTGGAGAGCAAGGAAGGGATCAAATTAGTCAAAGGAAATCAATTCAGACTATTCAATAGAAGAACAAATCCTGAGACACAGGATCGGAGGATAAGGTGAGGTTGTGGGCCCTGCAGTGGCTGCAGCCCCAACAAGGAAGTTTTGTAGAATATCCTGGAGTCCACAATGAATGGATGACTGGATTTAAGTGGAAAGCTAATTATTAAAGCTAAGGTTGGGGAAGATATTCAGAGAATTCCCATTCATAATGAAGACATTACAATGCTATGATTAATTAGTGCTGATGATGCAAAGAGTTTTCCAGGGAAAACTTTTGAGTAATGATGACATCACTTTAAAGTATAAAAATGAAGATGGAGATCTTATGACAATTTTTGGTAGTTCTGATCTTTCTTTTGCAATTCAGTGTAGCAGGATATTGAAACTGACACTGTTTATTAATGGGCAGCCAAGGCCTCTTGAATCAAGTCAGGTGAAATATCTCCATAGAGAACTGTTAGAACTTTGAAACAAAGTGAATCATCTGTTGGACTGTTTAGAACCACCTGTTGAACTTGGACCTTCTAAAAATCTCCCTGAAAATGATACTGTGGATAGTAGGGGAGAAAAATCTGCTGCTTCTGATTCTTCAGGTAAACAATCTACCCAAGTAATGGCAGCAAGTATGTCTGCTTTTGATCCATTAAAAAATCAAGATGAAATTAATAAAAATGTCATGTCAGCATTTGGTATGAGAGATGATCCGGTTTCAGGGCCACCCAGTGCTCCTGCAGAAGAACATTCTAGAACACCAGATAGCATTGCTTCCTCCTCATCTGCAGCTCATCTACCAGGTGTTCAGCCACAGCTGCCACCAACTACAGGAGTGCAAACACAGGCAGGTCAGATTAAAGGTCAGATGTATCAAAAATATCAACAACAGGCCAGCTATGGTACATAGCAGCCATAGGCTCAGCCTCTACATCAATATGGTATACAGTATTCAGGCTACAGTCAGCAGGATGGACCCCAAAGACCTCAAAAGTTCCAGGGATATGATCAACTACCAACTTCCCAGTCCCCAGCTCCTGGCTTTTTTTGACAGCTTCAACAACTGCCTACTCAACCTCCTCAGCAGTACCAGGTAAGCAATTACCCTGCACAGAATTATACTACTCAAGCTTCTCAGCCTAATAATTATACCCCTGCCTTTCAAGCTCGAATGGCTCAAAGTCAACAAGGTGCCTATCAGCGAAGACCGTGCTACACTCCACCTCCTGGAAGTACTATGACTCCTCCTCCAAGTGGGCCTAACCCGTATGCATTTAATCGCCCTCCCTTCAGGGCTATACTCAGCCTAGACCTGGTTATCAATAGGGGAAATCAGTTGCTTCTTGATTATATTACAGGTAAATTCAGCTGTTTGCTATTTTCCATCCCAACAGACTTCAATACTACTTTTAATTTCTATTAAAGTTCAGAGAGCAAAAAAAAAAAGGAATGCAAAGCATTCTTTATGGTATCATTGTTACTGTTAATTGAAAGTATAATTTGCTGGAATAAAAGACTAAAACAAATCTTCATTTCCCCCTGCTTTAAATTGTGTCAGTTTCCTAGTTTTTTTTTTTTTATTTTGAAACACTATCCTAAGTGTGTGTAAAGTGATTAAATTCTGCCTTGCTTTGCCCAGAGGATATTAAAATGCTAGACTAGGATCTCTTCTAATTTTAACTAAATTGGTGTTGATTATACAAAATATTTTAAACTTTATATAATTTTCCTTTTGTATTCTGTGATTTTCCCTATAAACTCAAATCAATCAACATAACAAACATCTAGTAAGTACCTACCATTTTCCAAGTATCATGTTAAATGCTAAGGATGAAATGAAATGAAATAATGGGGGTGGGTTTGGGGGAAATATAGTCCTTTCACTAAAGTAACCCACTGTTTTTTTTAGGAAGTCAATATGCAAACATCTCTGTTCAAACAATATATATGAGATGAGAAGGGAGAGCGTTTCAGGCACGAGGAACAGCCACTAAAATTACTTATAGTAGGAATAGAGTTTGGTCTCAGAAGCCCAAAGAAAGACATGCAACATGATATTCCAAAAAGCAAATATCTAGGTCTACAATCAAGGATTACATAACCAATAAAACTGAGATAATCATCCAGGCAAAAAAATGATGTTTAAAGAAATAGAAGAATTTCAGACATTTTTGACCAAAAACCAGAACTGAAAAGAAAATTCAATGAATAAATTCAACACTCAAGACAAACATAAAAAGTGACACTTCTGGGTTAAGATAGACCCAGAGCAGAGGCAGGGCTCTTCCTCTCCTCTACTCCAACAAGATACAGTGCCTCGAATGGGCAAAATCAAAGTCAGATGAGTGAAAGAGCTCCACTATAGGGTGCAACATGTAAGGTAGGCAAAGTTTGGGCTTTTCCACACTAAAAGGGGATGAAATTACTCCCACCAAGAGGCAAGCTCATCACCCCTGCTCCACTCCACCTACGGTACCAGAGTTGGAGCAGGCAAATGGCAACTTCGAGGTTCTTGGAAGGGGCTGGCTGAGGTCACCACAGACTTAACCCAGGACCCCAGGAGGCTGAGGAATTGGGGATATAGAGTAAGGAGATTGGGTAGAGGGGGGCTGCTCACAGCAGATGCAACATAGACTCAAAAATAGCTTCAGGGCAAAAACCTCTCTGGAGCTCAATACAAAGTTCACCTACCTTCCTCACTTAGACTATTGAAGGAGAAGAAACAAGGCAATGGCCACCAATTTCTAAGAACTACAATCCACAAACACCAAAGAAACCAAGAAGAAAACTCTAACCCCCAATAATTTTTATGCAGAAAAAGCCAGACTAACGAGGAGACAGCAAAAGACAAGAAACAACTGAAAACATCAAAACCTTACAAAACAAATGGAAATTGCTTAAAAGCTCTTGAAAAACTCACATCTGAGATAACGAGAAAGATAGAAGAGACTTGGCAAGAAAAGTAGGAAATAGTTCAAAAAGAAAATAACATTTTAAAAGGCAAAATCTCCCATTTCAAAAAAGAAACCCAGAAATCAAATGAAATAAGTAAATTGATTTCCAGAAATTACCTTCTGAAACCCATGTAAAGCAGGATAGAATAAACTGAAAAG
Organism: Gracilinanus agilis; assembly: GCF_016433145.1. Classification (NCBI taxonomy): domain Eukaryota; kingdom Metazoa; phylum Chordata; class Mammalia; order Didelphimorphia; family Didelphidae; genus Gracilinanus; species Gracilinanus agilis. The sequence continues at coordinate 609,455,142 of NC_058130.1, read as the reverse complement.
GAAAAATCAAAAGATTTTAGTTGAAACCCATTCATTAAATATCAGAATTGGGCAAGCTGAAGTCAATGATCTCACAAGACAGCAAGAATTAATAAAACAAAGTCAAAAGAATGACAGATTAGAAGGAAACACAAAATATCTTATCAAGAGGATGGTTGACTTGGAAAACAGATCTAAGAGAGACAATTTGAGAATCATAGACAACTGAAAATGTGGAAATAAATATAAACCTTGATATCATACTATAAGAAATTATCCAAGAAAACTGCCTAGGTGTTCTTCAACAAGAGAGCAAAATAGACATTGAAAGAGTCCATAGATCACCCTCTATATTAAATCCTCAAATGACAACCCCAAGAAATGTAATTTTTAAATTCAAGAGCTTTGAAGCTAAGGAGAAAATATTACCAAAAGTCAGAAAGAATTCAGATATCAAAGAATACCCATCAGGATTACACAGGAACTGGAAGCCTCTAAACTTAAGGACTGCAAGGCTTGGAATATGATATTCAGAAAAGCAAGAGAATTATGTCTACAACCAAGTATCAAGTACCCACCAAAACTTACTGAATATTTCTAGGGGAAACTATGGGCATTCAACGAAATAGAAGATTTCCAAATATTTATAAAGAAAAGACCAGAAGTAGACAAAAATATTGAAATACAAATACAAAAACCAAGAGAAACATGAAAAGGTGAATAAGAAAGAGAGGGGGAAATTTTTTTCCTTATTTTTTTCTTTAAGGGCTTCAATAAGGTCAAATTGTTTATATTCCCATATGGAAAAAAAATGTCATTTGTAACTCTCAAAAACTGTATTCACTATTATAGTAGTTAGAAGAATTACTCAGAGGTAGAGATTGGTGTACTGAGTGGTTTAAGATAATATGTAAAAAAAAATGGTGGGAATAGAAGATGGCACCAAGAGAAACTTAGAGGAACAATAAAATTAGGATAATCTATACCACACAAAGAGGCACATGGGAGGAGGAGGAAAATAATACTATTATAATAAGGAGATGAAGTGAGTGCTAATAGGTAATACTCAAAACTTACTCTCAATGGAATAAATTCTGAGAGTGAAGAGCATTTAGATCAATTGGGGTATCAAATTCTGTCTTAACCTATAGGGAAGTTGAGAGGGGAAAGCTAAAGGGGGGAGTGGGGTAGGGAGTAAAAAAAAGGAAGTAAAAGAGAGGGGGGGCATTTTAATAGATCTTAAAAAATAAGAGGTGAAAAAATGGAGAGGGAGGAAATTAAAGTAAAATAAGGGTGGCGATAAGGGGGATTGATTAAAAGCAAACCACTTGTATAGAAGGAAATAGTAAAAGAAGAAAGGGCAGGACAAGGAGAGAAACTCAAAATGTTATATGTTGGGGAATACACAGGTGGTAATCATGACTATGAATGTGAATGGGATGAACTCACCCATAAAGCAGAAGCAAATAGCAGAGTGGATTAGAAACCAAAATCTTACTATATGTTGTCTACAAGAAACACACATGAGGCAGGTAGACACACACAGGGTAAATATAAAAGTCTAGAGCAAAATCTAATGGGCATCAACTGAGAAAAAGAAGGCAGGAGTCACAATCATGATATCTGACAAAGCCAAAATAAAAATAGATGTGATTAAAAGAGTTAAAGTAATTACATCCTGATAAAAGGCACTATAGAAAATGAGGAAATATCAGTACTTAACATGTATGTACCAAATGGTATATCATCCAAATTTCTAAAGAAGAAACTAGTGGAGCTTAAGAAGGAAATAGATAATAAAACTATACTAGTGGGAGACCTGAACCTTCCTCTATCAGATCTAGATAAATTAAAACAAAAAAATTAATAAGAAAAAGATAATAGATGTTAATGGAATCTTAGAAAAATTAAAGTTAATAGGTATTTGGAGAAAAATAAATAATGACAAAAAGTAATACACCTTCTTTTCAGTAGCACATTCACAAACATTGACCATGTGCTAGAGCATAAAAACATGGCAAACAAGTGCAAATGAGCAGAAATAATAAACTCAAATTTTTCAAATCATAATGCAATAAAAAATTAATTAGTAATGGTATATGGAGAGGCAAATAAAAAAATTACTAGGAAATTAAATAATATGATTCTCCAAAATCAGTTGGTTAAAGAATAAATCATAGAAACAATAATTTTATTGAAGAGAATTAAAATTTTGGGATATCCTATCAAAATCTAAGGGATGAAGACAAAAAAGTATTCAAGGGGAAATTTATATCCTTGAGTGCATATATTAACAAATTATGGAGAGTAGAGGTCAATGAATTGGGCATGCAAATTAAAAAACTAGAAAGTGAACAAATTAAAAATTAAGTAAAAACTAAATTAGAAATCTTATAAAATAAAGGAGAAATTAATAAATTGAAAGTGAAAGAGCTATTGAATTAATAAATAAGACTAGAAGCTGGTACTGTGAAAAAACAAATAAAATAGACAAATACTGGTTAATCTAATGAAAAAAGGAAAGAAGAAAACTAAATTAACAGTATTAAAGATAAAAATGGAGACCTCGCGTCTAATGAAGACGAAATTAAAGCAATCATTAAAACCTATTTTGTCCAATTATATGGCAATAAATATAGCTGTCTAGATGATATGGTTAAATATTTACAAAAATATAAATTACCTAGATTAAAAGAAGAAGAAATAGAATATTTAAATAATCTCATATCAGAAAAAAATATTGAACAAGCCATCACAGAACTCCCTAAGAAAAAAAATCCCCAGGGCTAGATGTATTCACAAGTGAGTTTTATCAAACCTTCAAAGAACAACTAATCCCAATACTACACAAACTATTTGAAAAATTAAGCAAAGGAGTTCTACAAAATTCCTTTTATGACACAAATATGGTACTGATTCCAAAGCCAGGCAGAAAAAAAAAGAGAAAGAAAATTACAGACCAATCTCCTTAATGAACATAGATGCAAAAATCTTAAAATAAATACTAGCAAAAATACTCCATGGGCAGCTGGGTAGTTCAGTGGATTGAGAGCCACACCTAGACATGAGAGATCCTAGGTTCAAATCTGGCCTCAGACACTTCCCAGCTGTGTGACCTTGGGCAAGTCACTTGACCCCCATTGCCTAGCCCTTACCACTCTTCTGCCTTGGAGCCAGTACACAGTATTGACCCTGAGATGGAAGGTAAGGGTTTAAAAAAAGTCTCCAACAAGTGATCATGAAGCTTATTCATTATGATCAGGTGGGATTTATACGAAAAATGCAAGGATGGTTCAATATTAGGAAAACCATTCACATAATTGACTGTATCAACAACCAAGCCAACAGAAATCATAAGATTATCTCAATAGATGCTGAAAAAGACTTTTGAAAAAATACAACATTCATTCCTATTGAAAACACTAGAAAGTATAGGAATAGAAGGGTCTTTCCTAAAAATAATAAACAGTATATATTTAAAACCTTCAGCAAACGTTATCTGCAATGGAGATAAATAATACATCTTCTGAATAAGATCAGGAGAGAAACTGCCCATTATCACCTCTATTATTTAACATGGTACTAGAAAACATTAGCAGTAGCAATTAGAGAAGAAAAGGGAATTGAAGGGATTCAAATAGGCAATGAGGAGTCTAAACTACCATTCTTTTCAGATGATATGATGGTCTACTTAAAAAATCCTAGAGAATCAATTAAGAAATTAGTGGAAATAATCAACAAATTTAGCAAAGTTGCAGGATACAAAATAAACACATATAAATCAATATTTCTATATATGTCCAATACATCTCAATAACAAGAGTTAGAAAGAGAAATTCCATTTAAAGTCATTCAAGATAATATAAAATACTTAGGATTCTATTTGCCAAGACAAATACAGGAATTATATGAATAAAACTACAAAACACTTTTCACATAGTTAAAACTAGATTTAAACAATTAGAAATAACAATAATTGCTCATGGGTAGGACCAGCTCACATAATAAAAATGACAGTCCCACTCAAATTAATTTACTTATTCAGTGCCAAACTATCAAGAAGCTTTTTTCTACTGAATTAGAAAGAAATATAAAAAAGTTCATTTAAAAAAATGATAAAGAATATCAAGGGAAATAATGTGAAGGATGGGGGCCTAGCAGTAGCAGATCTTAAACTGTACTATAAAGCAATGGTCATCAAAACAATGTGAAAATAGATAAGAGACAGAAGAGAGGATCAGTGGCATAGACTTTGGGCAAATGACCTCAGCAAGACACTGTATGATAAACCCAAAGATACCAGCTTTTGGGACAAAAGCCCACTATTTGACAAAAACTGCTGGGAAAATTAGAAAACTTTATTGGATTGGAGAGATTAGGTTTAGATCAACATCTCACATCCTACACCAAGATTAATTCAGAATGTGTGAATGACTTAAATATATAGAAGGAAACTATAAGTAAATTAGGTGAACATAGAATAGCATACCTGTCAGATCTATGGGAAAGGAAAAATTTTAAGACCAATGTTATAAACAAAAATGAGTGGGGGTCCTAAGGAGAGATACAGTGATGTGAATGTATCTATATGTATTCTCCCTAGCTTCAGATGATGGACCATCAACCCCTATCACCCTTGATAGTTGTTATAATTTCCCCTTTCCTCTAACAGTTGCCCATGGAGGACCCCCAAAAGATTAGATGGATGGATAACCTTTCCAGGTCCAACCTGGGGTTGGATAGATTAATATAGGGCTTTGATTTGCCTTGGATCACATTTGATATCTGACTGCATTGACTCCCTCCCCAAGGGTCATGATAAAAGACCACTCAGGAAGATACTTGTTAAACTCCCTTATCTCTAATCAGGGAAAGGATAAACAAAACAAGTATTGCGGATTTGGGACCCTATCAACCTATTATCTATAACTAGTTGACAATCAGGACTGGAGGCTATTGATCTAGTAGAAGCTGGAGCTTTATTTTCTCCACTACCTCTGGCCTAGCCTGGCCACAGCCAAGCCAGAGAATATGGAGTACTACTGATGCAGCTGTGTTGCTGATCTTATTCTCTCAGATTTCTCACTACCAGTGTTTGGTGATGCACTAGCTCTCACAGTCTTCAGGAAATATTCATATTCTTCCTACCCTCTTCTTCATAGACCTCCTTGTCTCCCTTCACCACCTACTCAGAGATTTCCCAGTCCAGAGACTCCTGTCCAGAGAGACCAAGAGAGATGAGAGAGACCTAGAGAGACCTAGAAAGACCAAGTGGCTGTCAGGGGTATTTATACTGTCAGGCCAACCAACGTTTGTCTCTGGCTCACAGCACCTGGGAACATTCCATGTCTTCCAACTGTCTTCCCTGTCATTCAAGGTGGCATCCATCATTTCCCAGGATATGAATATAACACCAATGAAGAGATAGATAATATTAAAAATGTAAAATAAATCATTTTGATTGCATTAAATTAAAAAGATTTTCGTACAAACAAAACCAGTGCAACCAAAATTAGAAAAGAAGCAACAAATTGGGAAAAATATTTATAACAAAAACCTCTCGGGGCAGCTGGGTAGCTCAGTGGAGTGAGAGTCAGGCCTAGAGACAGGAAGTCCTAGGTTCAAACCCGGCCTCAGCCACTTCCCAGCTGTGTGACCCTGGGCAAGTCACTTGACCCCCATTGCCCACCCTTACCAATCTTCCACCTATGAGACAATACACCGAAGTACAAGGGTTTAAAAGAAAAAAAAAAAAAAAAAAAAAAAAACCTCTGGCAAAGGTCTAATTACTCAAATTTACAAAGAGCTAAATCAATTGTATATAAAAATCAAGCCATTCCAAATTGATAAATGGGAAAGGTCACAAATAGGTATTTTTCAGATAAATAAATCAAAACTATCAATAAACACATGAAAAGTGTTCTAAATATCTTATAGAGAAATACAAATCAAAACAACTCTGAGGTTCCACTTCATACCTAACAGACTGGTTATTATGACAGCAAAGGAAAGTAATAAATGTTGGAGGGGATGTGAAAAAATTGGGACATTAATGCACTGCTGGTGGAGTTACAAATTGATCCAACAATTATGTAAAGCAATTTGGAAATATACCCAAAGGACTTTAAAAGATGGCCTACACTTTGATCCAGCCATACCACTGTTGGGTTTATCCCAAAGTTTATCCCAAAGAGATAATAAGGAAAAAGACTTGCACAAAAATATTTATAGCCATGCTCTTTGTGGTGGAAAAAATTGGAAAATGAGTGGCTGCTTTTCAAATGGGGAATGGCTAAATAAATTGTGGTATCTGCTGGTGATGTAATACTATTGTGCTAAAAGGAATAATGAACTGGAAGAATTCCATGTGAACTGGAAAGATTTCCGAGAATTGATGCCTGGTGAAAGTAGCAGAACCTGGAGAATCATATACACAGAGATGGATACACTGTGGCAAAATTGAATGTAATGGACTTATCTACTAGCAGTAGTGAAATAATCCAAGACATGAGGGACCTATGAGAAAGAACACCATCCACATCCAGAGAAAGGATTGTGGGAGCAGAAACATAGAAGAAAAACAACTACTTGATCACATGGATCGATGGGGATTTGATTGGGGATATAGACTCAAACTATCACCCTAATGCAAATATCAATAATATGGAAATATGTATTGATCAATGACACATGTAAAACCCAGTGGCTATGGGAAGGAGGTGGGAGGATGGGAGCAAAAGAACATGAATCATGTAACCATGGAAAATTATTCTTAATTGATAAAAAAAATTTTAAGTGAAAACAATAGTTTTGATAAGATTGAATTGAGTACACTCATACTTGGGAAGGTGATAACTGGAATAATTAAAATAGCTATGGTACTTGAGAAAGATAACACTTTAAGTATGTGAGATGTCTAAAATATCAGATTCTTAATAACTTTATCACTATTATAGCAATGTAAAGAGTATACACAGAAAAAGGTAGGATGCTAAATAAGATGGGATAATATTAAAAAATGATAGGAAATTATGGATAGAAGGGACAAATTATTTTCATTAAGAGACACTTAACTGGCAAGAGTATAAGAGAAGTTGGGGTGGTAGCTATGATTGAACTTTACTCTTACTGGAACTAGCTCAAAATGTGAAAAATACCCACACAGTCAGCAGTAAAAACCTTATTTCCATATAGGAAAATAGGAGGGCAGGGAAAATAAGGGACTTATTAAGAGAAGGAGGATAGATTGAGAGAAGTGGTCATCTAAAACAGAACATCCATGAATAGGAAATGGCTAAAAGGAAAGAGAGAGAAGAAAGAAGAAAGAAGAAGAAGAAAGAAGAAAGAAGAAAGAAAAAAGAAGAAAGAAGAAGAAGGAGGAGGAGAAGGAGGAGGAGGAGGAGGAGGAGGGAGGAGAGAGGGAAGAGGAGGGAGGAGGAGGAAAATAATATTAGTGGGAAACACATAATAATCATAACTGTGAATGTGAGTGGGATGAAGTCATCCATAAAATGGAAAAGGATAGCAGAATGGATTAAAAACCCAAACCACAAAATATTCTGTCTACAAGAAACACATTTAAAACAGTAGATGTGCATAGTGTAAAAGAGGCTGGAGGAGAAACTACAATGCTTTAGCTAAGGTAATAAAAGCAGGGGAACAATAATGAACTAACAATCTGTGTGCAGATCAAAGCATAACAACTTCCATTTTATTTTCTTCATGACATTTCTATTGTATATGTGATGTGTGTTTTCCATCATGACATTGGTACCAAGAAAGTACAGATGTAACTCATATCAGACTATTCACTGCCTTGAGGATTTAGTGGAATAAGGTAGGGTAAGGGAGTGATAAAATCTGATTTTTGAAATGCCAAAGAGCAATTGTCAAGAAGTGCTTCAGCATGACAATGAAAAACATTTTTAATTAAATTAAAAAAGGACAGTGTAAGTGGAACCTTGGACTTATGGGATATGGAAGAAAGGGAAAACAATCAGAATAAGTCTTAAGAAGAATGGAAAGGTAATTTAAGTTTAAGAAGGCTGAAAAATAAGTTTAAAAGTTGACCTTGGAGGTGATGGGGAGCTGCTGGAGAGTTTTGAATAACTTCACAATAATATATTTTTATGATGTAATTTTATTTTTTAATAAATGTATAGTTAAGGGGAAAGTCCTTCAAAAACCTTAAAATTTTATATAATACAACCCTGGATATTTAGAAATAGATGTCTCATATTCATACTCCTCTTGAGAAAAGGAAATCCCATAGCTTTTCCAATTGCCTCACCCAGATAAGAGGCTAAATTAGGATTCAATGATTTTTAAGGAATTCTCTATGTAACTATTCATGCATATAAAAATGTCTAGAGGCTAAATATTCAGGGGTTAACCCCATTACCCAGTTGGGGTTTATACCAGTGCCAAATACACATGGATAAAATCTCATTATATTTACTGCCCAATTAGAAACCAGGTTGTAGTGCCACAGCCTGGGGCCCATTACTATGCTCTTTGACCTCACCTAAGAAGTTATTTATTTTTTTCTAAAAATGAAATCCAAAATTTGGCCTACTGGTGCCACCTAATGGTCCCTATCTGTCACCACTTTCCCCTCCAGGTGCATTGCCTTTTCTTCTATCTCTGTTGTTCAAATAATATGCTACCTTTCTTACCTATTTTTAATTCAATTAATGTCAAATGCAAATAAACCATGTAAGTTATATAGGTCATTTGAGGCAATGATTTCTAATATTTACTGAAATTTTTGTGAATACTCACAGGTTACTATATCTAGTACTTTTATTAGTCCCTTTTCTATGGCTGATATCCCACTTTCCATCAATGATATGTCAGTTTGCACTTTATACACAAAGTATATGGGACTAGGGGTGACAGAAGGACTAAGGAATGAATACACTGAAGAGGTAATAAGGGATCAAGTTACTAAGAAATTTTATAGCCAAACAGGGTATTTTATCTCAAAAAGAATAAGGAGCCACTGGGATTTACTGAATTGGGATGAAGTGATGGAGGAGATGACATGGTCAGACCTGTGCTTTAACAAGATCAGTTTGATCACAGAGTGGAGGAAGAACAGTAATAGAGAAAGATTGTGGTAGGGAGACCAATCTATTAGCAGGTTCAGAAGAGATAATGAAATATATACAAGACATTTTAAAGAGGTTGAAATGACAAGAATTGGCAATGAAATAGATATTGAGGGTAAGAGAAAGTATAGAATCAAGGATGATAACTAGATTAAGAGCCTGGGTTATTGAGAGAATGATGATACCTTCAACAGTAATGTGTAAGATGGGAAGAGAATTTATTCAGAGAAGATGAGTTCAGTGCTGGACATGTTGAGTTTAAGATGTATGTAGAACATAATTATAAATGACTAATAGGCAGTAGGATATGTGAAACTTACTATCACACTGCCTCCTGTCTTTTTTTAAAACTTTTAATCTTTCCCCAAATCTCCCGTATACTTTCCCCCTTATTCTCTTTGCTGAGAAAATTGCCTTATATTTCACAGGAAAAAAATGAAGATCATTGCCAAGATACATCTCTTTTCCTGTACCCTCATGCTGTAATAGTTAAATCAGGTAAAACAGTTAAACCCAGAAAAATAGATCAGAGAATCATTGGCATAGACATGATAATTAAATCCATGAGAGTTGATGTAGTTATAAAGAGAAATAGAACAGAAGAAGAAGAGAAGAGATGTATATGACAGACAGGACTTGGATGAAAATCCACAAAAGAGATTTATTAGGATCTTTCAGACAAGTAAGAGAACCAGTTTCACAAAAACTTAGAGAGAAGTGAATATCACAGAGAAAATAATGATCAACAGTGTCCAAGTAAACAGAATGAACAACAAGGATGAAGATTAAGAAAGGGTCATTGGATTTGGCAACTAAAAGATCAATGTTAACTTCACAGAGGGTACTTTCAGTCGAATGATACTGGAAACCAGAAGGTAAAGATTTAAGAAGAGAATATAACTAAAGGAATTTAGAGGTACTAATTTTAGATGGTCTTCTCAAGTACCGTGATACCTAGGTTTTCATCAATAATCTGTCCAAAAACAATTGGAAAAATCCAAAACCAACAAAAATTGAGGCAATTATTTTAATATGAATCAATCTTAATATATATACTCAAAACATTTTATAGAAAATAAATATAGTGTTTAATAATTAAAAAATTAACATAAAATGAATATAAAAGATTAATGTAAAGAATAAATTAACATTTGGCATGGCATTCATCTTTCTGAAGACTCTTCTTGGTGTATGGAAGATAGCTAGGAGGGGAGAGAAAGGTTATGGTTTGGAAGGGGAATCCCCCACCATAAGAACCTCAGGTACCAAGGCACTATCTGGAAACTTTCTTAGGTCCCATAATGGACCTAAAAGGAAAGGGTTAGCTTATAAGCAAGGAAATGTTGTATAATTTCTAACCAAAGGTACACAAATGATAAGCAAAGTCTCCAAGAAATGAAGAAAGATAGGTGTATTATGAAAAGGCTAAGTCCCTTTAGGTTTAGGCTGACACTTAAGCATATGTTAACCATGATCAAATATATATTAATTCACTTATCTTACTTATTTCTACCTTAATAATTATACTAAAATAATCACAAACCTATTAATATTGTCACTTAATGATATTAGTTACCTATAATGAAATCACAATTATGATTGACTCAGTAATATTGCTAACTTTAAAATTGAATCCTCATATAAGGGGATAGGGGATTTTTCTCTCACATTATCCCTCCTCTGATCCAAAGAAAACTGCAAGAAGTTTTCTGCTGGATCATTTACAATAAATGGATGACACATATTGGGAGAGGCAAGTAGAATGATATTGCGAGTGGATAAAACTTAATTAAGTAAAGATAAAACATCAAATCACATGTAAGTACAATGACAAAAAGGACAATAAGTACTAAGCAGTGTTCCAGAAAATAAAAGTTATTGATTTTACAGTCCAGGTACAAAACACGTTGCAGGATACTTGTAGTAAGACACGTATTCAGTGTGTAGCTCTCCATTGCTGTCTTGAAGAGCAAAAGATAAAGTTAATGCAAAGTAGGTGCCAGTTGCCATTTGAGGTGTTCCACACATGGCCTTAGCTTCTTAAGAAGGACCAAGTATCTTAAAGATGCCATGACAACAATATTAGGAGGCAGGTAACTCCTATAGGCCTATAGTGCCATCCCAACCTGAGGGAAGAAAGGAAAAATCTTGACCAACAGAGATAAAAAATTGTCCAGGAGTTACTAATCTACAGGATTATTGTTTGTGTTGTTTGTGATTTACAGACACATAAGTAAAATTATCTCTTTGTCCTGAGATATCTGTAACAGTACAGAGGAAGGGAGTCAAACTGCTTTCAGGAGAGACTTCAAAACTAGAACCTAGGTTAATAGCAGTATGAGAAGTCCTACACCTGGACACACACAGTGAAATTTGGTAATGAATGCAAAACATTCAGAGGAGAAATTATGGAAAGCTGACTTAAAATTGACATGAATTTGGTTACTATGAAGCCTACATGTGGCATTAACAAATGTGGTAAAAAGACCAAAATGTATTAAGTTCAATCCAAGTATGGAAGGAATAGATTCTCCTGAACTCACAGGGACCACCACTCATTTCAGTGAGCTCTGTTGGTGGGCTTGTTGAAAAATCCAAAAACCTTGTGATCTATATAACTATGTAACTCATGAAGTGATGAGAAAGTGTCCTCATATTCTATGTACTTTATTATTCTTATAATTAAAGTAGTGACTTTGTGTAACATGGTGGACTGGTCTGTCAGGAGGACTCCTACCCCCTTATAATTGATTGGATTTTAGTAATAGTGATAAGTTTAAACCTAATCAATATTGTGATTCTAAAGTGATTAGTATAATTTCATTATAATCTAAATAAGCATAAAACTGCTTCTAAGGGAGTTTCCAAACCCTCCCTAAGTTGTATTTCCCTTCTGTCATAAGATGCTGACCATATGAATTCCAGGTCCTGGAATGCTGCATCATGTCCTGATATGGTGCAAGAATGATCACCCTTTCCTATTTTAAAATAATCCTCTGCCCAACAGATCAGATGTGCCCTGAGATAATGGTCATCATTATTTCTCAATAAGAGTGTTGTCTTGTGATTTGACCTTAAGACTAATATGGGTTTTCTTATATGAAATAACCAGTCAGCTGTGTAGTTGGGTAATGGTTTCTAAAAAAGATCTACATAATGCTGTATAAGTCATCAACCTTGTTTGGAAATATTCACTCTATATGTAAACCAGATCTCTGCTGCTTGGCTTTGTCTCTTGCTGGGGTCCAACTATGTAACATGTGAGAGATTCTGGGTTTATCTGGGAGACTTGGCCTTCTTCCAATAAACTCTAAAATTCTACCTTGACTTGAAGAAATTTGGCTTTTTTACTTTGTTTATCTAAATTGTCTATATCAGAGTGGTGTGATAAAAAATTCTACCACAGGTCACATGGTAAAGTTTAGTCACTACATGACAGGGTGACTTTGATACCATCAATAACTAATGTACAAAGGCTTTGAATCTATTTCAATATGGAATGTATGTCTACTTGTGACATTGATATGGCAGAGTGGAATTCCAGAGAATGGGTCAAGCTACAGCTCAGAATTCCAGAGGGCCCCCTGAGAACTCTGGGTGAGGGGCCAGTTTAAGGCAATTAAGGGCAGTTTATTCCTGGGTTTAGAAGGGGGCAGGTCACTCTGTTTGGTGATCCCAGGTCTTTAGACTTGAATCTTAACCAAGCCATTTAGTTCTCTGCTGCCAACCTGCTTTAGCTTGACTAGACCTTCAATCAACATTCATACTTACCTCTAATTAGTTATTTAGACCATAGGAAAAGATTATCTATTTGGTTAGAGAGCTAATTAGCTAACCAAGATACCTTCCCCTCGGGAGGAGGGGCTGCTTGGACCTAACAGTTTAGGGCTTCCCTGACTTTATTTTACCCTTGCTAAATCTCCCTTCCTTCCATTCCCCACATATCATTAAACCCTTCATCATTTGGGAGCTGTGCCTGGCTATTATTTAGGAAAATACTTACATCTCCTCAAGCTGAGCTCCTCCTGCCATGTAGCCCAAAGCCTGACCCTTCCTCTGTCCCTGAAAGCTTCAAGACATCAAGCCTTTACTATTTTCTCCTTACTCAAACCTATGGGGAAGTAGTTTAGAGAAAGTTAATATCTCTAGGAGTGTGTCCTTCATAGTTTCCTGACTGAGCCCAGAAGATAACAGACCAACCTCCATTCGTAACTGATTTCCTAACTGTTTGGTGGGAGGGGGTGGAAGCAAGGAGCACTCCCAAGATTGTGTCCCTCCCTTTTCACTCAAGCCTGCTGAGAGCCTGTGTGTGTGCTCTCTATATACCAAGGGACAACAAAGTCCTAATTGCTACAGACTACTGGCATTTTTATAGCTTCCCACAAATATCACTGTTTAAACCAACATAACACTATTATACAGTCTAGGGAAGTGATAGGCAAACTGTTCCCCATGGGCCAGATCTAGGCTGTAGTTTGCAAATGGCCTGGATCTGGCCCTGGGGGATTATTTTGCCCATCACTGGTCTAGGGTAATGTAGTCCATAACAGAATCTAGGAAATGTGCACATTTGGATATTCAGAACCTCAAAATGACAGACAAGATCTAGGTAACCAAGGTTTTTTAATTATGGGAGGAACAGGAATTTATTTCATTGGATCTGCTCTAGATTTGATGACCTGATACATATATTCATCCTCACTATTTTTTTTACTATCAGTTTTCTTGTTTTGGTATCTAAAACACTGAGTTCATGATATGCTACTTATCCCTCATTGATAATCTGCAATTCACAATAGGATTCTCTTCTGTAATAAATTCTGCTAGGTCTATAGGTACTATATTCTGAACTACCAATCTATTACAGGGATTTGGAATAGCTCTATCCCAGCCAGTGTAGCAATGGAACAGTTCCTAAAAACATAGGAGAAACCCTTCTATACTTAACATAATTTTCAGAGATATCCATATAGAACAAGATGTTTTACTTTTTCTAAGAGTTGGAAGAAGAATGGATTTGCTAGATTTGATTAGGATCTCAGACCTTTTTAATTTCTTACAATAAAATCAAATTTGAACAATTTCAAAATTAAAATATAAGCCAAAAATGTTATTTTTATCAAGAATATGATTTCAGTTATAAAACATTTTCTATAAAATTCTTCTAAAATTTGTTTCTCCTATATTTTCTATAAATTTTTTTCTGTAGAAAATTTCTATGAAATTTCTATATTATCATACATTCAAAGTTAAATTTAAAATCCTATTTCTATATTTCTATGATCCAATTTTATTTCTAATTTTGTTTCAAAAATTTTATTTCTGATTTTATTTTTCAAAACTATAAAACTATTTCAAGACTATTTATTTAATCACAACCATTTTAGTACTATATTATCCCTCCTCTTAGAGAAATATAGTTGTGTCATAAACTTAAATCAAAATATGACTAATTCCATGTACAATAACTGAATCAAACACACCTCTATATTTTCCATTACATTTGAGCTTCCTATTGTCACTCTTTCTTTCAGACTTTTTTATCTGTCTCTTCCTTATCTCACTTGCTTAAAAGAAAAGCACTTTCAAACTAATTTTAAATTCTCATTCAGCACTTCTCATTTTCTTTGATTGGTTCTGATCTCTAATTCCAATCAGATTCCAGTTTATATACATGTACACCCAAACAAATTTCAGCTTATAATTTTTACCTTCTTTAATTGATGCTTTTTCTTTAATTTTTTTAGGATCCCAAATATTCCTGGTTAGCTTTTAGAAGTAAGGAGAATTTCCCTCCTCTTGTTAAGTTGTCCAGAATAACTAAACAATGCTACAAATATCCAATTTATAACCATAATATCAATGTACATTGCAATTCATAAAATTCATATGTAAATACTCAAATAAAACATATATATTAGAAGAAAACCACTATATATGCCCCTTTTGAGTCATATTAAAAAGCAATATATTCTAGAAATCCTAATGGTATACTAAAAAGTACTGAAGCAATGCCTGGAGCCACCCATACTCCTTCTATTGTAACTGGTATTGCCATAATGACCTGCAGCATGAATTGCCAGGCAGGTCCGATGATAACATTTTTTTGAAAGAAAAGGCTTGCCTTCAGTATTCACCCACACCCCATTATACCTGGATGGTCATTTCTTTATCTTCATGGGTGTTTTCATAGACAATGATTGCCATTTGCCTTTGTTGTCTCCAGCCTCAGCTCTTCCAACAGCTTGAGGTGTCATGGTGTAGGCAGTGCCTTCTTTGTCCACTATCTGGAGCTGAATCACTTCTCTTTCTTGGAAGTTCAAATTTAGCTGCCTGGGCACTTTGATTAGGCAGATGGAAGGCTGACCTAAAAAATCACTGCAGTTCCTATAGGCCTCCCTTTACCTCTCCCAACTCAGGATTATCAGAGGGATTTTTTAGAGGTGTTTCTGTCACAATCATGTAATATTTCTCCAAAATAGATGATGATCAGGTAGGGATTGAGGTGACAGTGATGTTTTACATTTCCCAATTTTCTAACAAGTCTCTGGTCTAAGGAAGCCTGAATTTCACGGTGTAGCAACTTAAGCCACTACATGTGGGGAGGAAACGCACATGAATGCTTTTGCAAAAGAAGCAGCAATAAGCAGTTATCTGGCTTCACAGATTCCCCAAAAACTAAACTATAGGGCGAATAACCAGCTGACTCTGGTATGGAACATAACAGTTTTTTGGTACTGGTTACTGAGAAGTCCTGCTAAAGTTCTTTGGGAAACAAACAAACAAACAAACAAACAGAAAAAAAACACTTTTTCCTGATGCTTGGGATGTTTTGTGTCCCTGCTGAGAGAGAGTTCCTGAAACAAAAGGAGAAACTTCATGGCTAAGAGAGTCCAGGATCAAGTAATCTTTGCACTGGAGTTAGTAAGTTCTTCTATATTATCTGAGAGAAATCTTATGATACTCTGAGATAGCTCAATCCATATGTCATTGGTATCTTTAATCAGATAAGTGCAACAAATATTGGGGTTCATGTTTTGCAGTACTTAGAGAATAGAACACAGCACACAAATCAATACTGAGAAATAAATGACATTTCAAAGAATCATAGTCACAATAGTGACATAGAGGGGCTTACCCTAAAGGATTACTGAGGCACAGATGGTGATTTTCCTCTTTTGGTGACAATAGAGAGTTCACCCAAACCTCTTTTGGTAAAATTTCTAGGATTAAGAGACTTTTATCTTGGTCTAACAGTGTAAAAGACATATTCTCACCATTATATTCACTTATTACATCAACAAATTTTTATCAAACAAATTAACAGTAATCATAATAGTGTGTGGCATAACAATTCTCAATTCATATAAAAAATCTTTACCCAAAAGATTAACAGAAGACCAAGACATCCATAAAAAGGAGCTCATAACTGTGATAGAAACAATATTGACCTCAAGTAGAAATAACAGAGGGGTTAACTGATATTTTCACTCTTCCCCAACCATAGGCATTCTTTTAACAATAACTTCTTTATCTTTGGGAATAGTTTTTAAACCAGACAGTGAGACTCCAATCTCAATTAAACAAGTATATTTAATGCCTTCAAAATACATATCAACAATAAGTAAATATGAAAAGGCAAGGCAGGTAAATTATCAAAAGCAATTTTAAAGCCTGCCTGGGAACTTGTCCCTCCCTTGCCCCATCAGGCTTCAGTCACTTCCTTAATCTGGGAGTTACAGTTTTTAGCTTGAGTCTCAACCCATGTAGCTACTTTCTTGTTCTCAAAATGGTCCCTTTCAATATCTTTTTTATAACAATATTAGTTATATTTATATAATAGTATAACAGTCATTAGTCATTATATGCTCTGATTCTGCACTAGTAACAACGTCCTATCAATCTTGTTTTATAATCTTGAGATATTTATTGGACAGGGGCTAAAACTACTTTATTTTCTGACCCTACTTTAGGGTTACTTCCTTTATTTGGGAGTGACTGATTTACAAATATAGCATTAATTATTCTATCATTTCTCTGGTTTATGTGGTTTGATCCATCATTAGATCTTATAGGAGTCTTATCTTAATTTGCTATAATCCTCTGGTTTATCTGAGAAGAAACTTAATTCCTCTAATTAAGTTACCTCTAATATTTCTCATGTCTCCTATCTCTAAAGTCTTTCATATTTCCTAAAAATATTAGAGTCCCATAGGGATACTTCTTTGTTTTGGGTTAGGTTTCCTGGAAAGAAAAAGCAGGGGCAGATACCTTCTCTTCCTTCTCTCCCTCATTCTAATTCTTCTTCAGTTCAAAAAGAACAAAAGGGGGGGGGGGCAATATTTGTCTTTCTCTAGTTGCTTTCTTTAAAAATCTAAGTTGGTAATTCTTTCCAACATATTAAATATTTTTAATTGTTCCCATTTTTCCTGTGTTTATAAAAATGATTCTAATTTATCTATAGCATAAAGAAAAAGTTCCAAAATTTTTCCCCACAAGTTCCTAAGAATCTTATAGTAGATAAAACAATATTATATAGCTTTATTTATCCATTCTCTTGACTTAATTAAGTCCAATTTAGAAGTTCTTTACTTCTCCAAACAAGTAAGGAATTTTAAATGCCTGTTGGTATCTACTCTAACTTTTAAATTGTTCCCATATTTTGTAATCAATTCTAGAAGAGATTTTAATTTGAGTAGAATACAATGGCAAAAGTTCCAAATTTAGGTCAAAAGTTCCTGAGAGTCTTGCACCAATTAAAATAGTAGTTAATAGGTTTATTCTTGTTTTTTCCTTTACCTACTGTTAGTTCTCCATTATCTCAAGCAATCAAAATGTTATCTAATGGAGAGTCCACTGGAATCTCTCTCCTAAGTAGGCTAGCCTCCATAATTTAGAGATGTCTCTTTGATTTAGGAGTGTACTTTGGAGAAAGGGAAACTGGCTGGTCCTGACTAAGCTTACAGTCCAGAGAATCTTTCCCTTGGAGGAACCAAATTAGACAGCTCTATAGACTGGATCAATGTTCCTTCTGATTAGTCTTCCACTAACAGAAATGTCCCAAGATCTTCTCCAGGTCTTTACCTACTGGTAGTAGTATCTTATAGACAGCAACTCTTAATTTATTGGTATTACTTGTCAGAACTGGTTGCCAATGGTAGTAGTGGTAAGCCATAACATGGCCTAAGCTTCCAATAAAGAACCAAGCATGTTATAGACAAATAATCTGAATTTTAAAACATTTTACCTAATGATTTTTTAATTTTAAATACAAATTTCTCATTTCCAGGCAAAATAGTTAAAGTAAAGTTCTTACTTACTGCATTCTTTCCTCCAGTTAGGCTTTAAAATGAAACTCAAGAACTATGGCATATTTAAAATTCATGACTATTTTGAAAATTTGAGGTTAGCAGGATTAAAAGAAAGAAAAGAGAAATGAACAGATTTCAATCTGTGGTTTTGAAATAAATTCACCAGCTTGGATTTTGGTTTGGATAGGCAAAGAGTCTCCATTGGTTGTTCCTCCCTATAAGAAGGGACTGGGAGCAAAAAAAAAAAAGCCTGTGAAGGTGGGAGCCCAGAAAAGGACCTCTCTTGGAGAGAGGACACATGAATGGTGCATTGTCAGTCCCTTCATGGTTGCCAATTGTTGAATAATTTCTGACCACAGGTTCACAAATAATAAGCAGTCTCCAAGACATAAAGAAAGATAAGTTTATTATGAGAGGGCCAAGTCCCACAATAAAGCTGGACTCCTGGTCAAGATCAAGAGACCCCAAACATTGTGAGAGACCTTCCTATATAACCCAAAGAATATCACAACTTTTATACCAATACAAAAATAGTTCAAGATAATAGTTATACCCATCTCTAAAAATAGAGGCATCAGGAAGCAATGTTCATTAGTTAGAATAACTAGGAAGCACTTCTTATTGGTAAAAGAAAACATCTGATAATGACTTAAGAGTCAATTGATAGAAAAGGGGGAGCAGAGGTCCCTGGGCTATTGATGTAAAAGATAAGAATGAGTAGTATTGGGGGGGGTGTCAGGTTCTGAACCCAAGGTCAGGCATCCTGACATATAATGGATGACAAGTTTAAGACCATGATTATTGCTAAGGATCCATGATATAGCAAATATGAAGGTTTTAGACTGGAACTTAAGGCCTATGTTAACCATGATTAAATCTATATTAATTCAATTAGCTTACTTATTTAAACCTTGATACTTATACTAAAATGATCACAAATCAATTAATATTATGACAAAGATACTATTAGTTACCTATAATGAAATCATAATTATGATTAACTAAGAACTATTGCTAACCTTAAAATCTAATCCTCATATAAGGAGGTAGAGGATTTTTCTCTTACAGAAAACAATTAACAGGGACAATGAGATTTGAGCACACGTGATTTTATCTGATGTGCACTATGTACATTTTGAAACTGAGAAATGCAAAATAAACACATTAAACCAAATATTGCATATGCAGCAATCACTTACATGAAATTGTAATATTAGCACTCACAATTAATTTAAAAAAGCACAAAAACACTGGAAAGCAAAGGAATGGTTTGTCTAGACACATTGGGTCATGCTCACACAATGAGAAACAATGCCACACTGAGCTGGAGAACACTTGGGTGGGTCACCCTTTGTTTTAGTAAAATTAGGAGTGAAGTAACGTGGGCACACTGACAAAATCTGAGGCACTGAATGAAAACTGACACAAATTATTTGTGGAAAAAAATGATAAAAACCAAAAATGATGATAACCAATGTCAACAAAAACTGACGTATTATGGTAGTTAGCCATAAAATGGAGATATAGCAGATGATAGCTAATAGGAATGAATGGGAGGGCAGAGAGAAGATGGCAAATTTGAAACAGGTAAGCTCAAAAACACCATGATAATCTTTTCCAACCAATCTTAAAAATAATGCCACAGAATGAATATGGGAATGAAAGAACAAAGAGACAGAGTGAAGCAGTTTGCAGGCAGAGAAAAACTTGAAAGTTAGGCAGAGTACATATGGGGTAATGGGGTGAGATGGGAAAATAGCCAGCAGGAGGCTATAGCAATGAGTAAGGAAAAAGCCAACATCAAGCCTCACCAAGCTTCATCTACTGCTTCATGTTCTGAACCTGTGCCCAAACTAACATCCAGACTCTGAGACCCTGCCTGGGTCAACAACAGTGCCACTCAACTAAAGTTCCAAGCAAATATGCTGTGAGGTCTGGAATTCCAGCCTGGGGTAGTCTATGCTGCCAACAAGATCTGTGTTGCCCTGATTTGAAGCCAGCAGTCCAAGCCTGGCCTTGAGGTAAGGACTGAATGACAGTTTGGAGCAGTCAGTAGACCCAGGTCTGGGCCCCCTGTTCCCCAGAAGGGGGAGTACCCAGGGTGCTGGCTTGTGAGAGCCTGCCTAGCCCTTGCCAAAGCTCAAGGCAGAGTCCTAGGATGGGGCAGTTTACAGTGTGGCGTATGCCTGACTTGATCATGCCAAAAGTGAGACCAAAAGCCCGCAACCAAACTTGGGGCTAGAATTTTTGTTGTCAGTAATCTCAGGGAGTGACTGAATCATCAGTGAAAGGTGACTCTCAGAGCTCCCAGCCCAAAGGACATAATACTGCCTTGGAAGAACTGAAACTTGTAGAAACCCAGAAATAAGGCTAAGGATAGCATCAAGGAAGTACTAAATTTTAAGAGAATGCCTTATCCTACTGGAGAACAAAAACTACCTTTAAATGACGGTGAAACTTAAAAAAGAAAGGCAGGAAAAATAAACATAAAAAAAAACCCAGATCTAAACACTGAAAAAATTTTATGGAGACAAAGAGCAAGGCACAAACAAAGAAGGGGAGAGTGAAAGCAAACCAAATACATGCAAAGCTTTAAAGAAAAACTATGAATTGGTCTTAGATTCTGGAAGAGCTCAAAAAGGATTTCAAAATTCAATTAATGGAGACAGAGGAAAATAGAACAGAGAAATGAAAGAATGCAAAAGTTCACAGGAGAGAAAATCATTCAATAAAAATTAGATTTGGGCAACTAGAAGCTAATGGCCTTATGAGACATCAAGAAACAATTAAACAAAATCAAAAGAACAAAAAACAGAAGCAAACATGCTTTCAATATGCCATTGAAAAAACAAACTAGGTGGATTCAAGATGGAGGCTTAGAAGCAGAATAAACCAAATTCTCTGTGAAAATTTAAATTCTTTTGCGAGTAATTTCAGGATAAGAAATTTGCCATCTCCCCAAAATCCAGACAACAAACCTATTTGGAGAAGGCATCATGAAGATGCCTGAAGAATATTCACTGGATCATGAAGATCCAAAACAAAAGTTGTTGTGTAGTTGATTGAACTATGGGGAGTTGAATGCATTTGTTTTAAATGTACACTCTTATGCTAAAGGGGGCTGGCCCTAATTGACTTTCTGTCAATGTGGCTAGCAACCATTGGATCATTGTTTTTGTCCTCTTTTCTTTTTATCCCAAAATTTCTGTAATTTAAATGTTAGCTATGTTTACAAGAGCTTTTGGGGAGACCAGTCTCCCTCTGCTCTTCAGGGGGAATGTGATATTGGAAATTTGGGAGTCCTTGAAAAGCTTCCTTGAAAAGCAAAGCTTCATTCACAGAGTTTCTATTAAAGGAAGTTCCTTAAGAAAAGTTCAGGAAGATTCAGTCTTTAAACTCACCACATGGAATTCCAAAGAAGATATTAAGAGCAGTGTCAGCATCCCAGCCAGCACTCCTCCATGAACAAGGAAAGCTAGAAGACTCAGCCAGAAGATTTCCTTCTCTAAAAGACCTTCTCCAGAAGCTTTTACTAGCCTGCCTTCATGTTTTTTATGGTGCTTTCCTTTCCCTGCCCCTTCTCAAAACAGCCAATCACAGCTTCCAAATGGTCTAACATTGTCTAGGGGGTGGACTTTGTGGGAACTGGTTCACACTTTCTGGAGGTATGAATGCTCATCAAAAAGGTTCACACTTTCTGCGGGTGTGAACAAGTTTCTAATTGTTTGAGTTAGAAAAAAGGAGTGGAACTCTCCAAGTATCTTGTGGGTTTCTCACTTAGCACCAGGTAGGGTGTGAATTCACTAAGTGGTTTTCAAGCTTCTCCCACCTAGTTCAAGCTTGTGTAGATTGAAAATTATTGCCAACCAAAGTGTTAACTCCAACTAGGCAAAGAGAACAAAGGATTCCCTTTTCACAAGTGTGAACTCAAAGATAACCAAGAATTCCCTTTTACAATGGTATACTTAGAGAATCCAAGAAAATCAACTAAAATCTAGTTGAAATAATTAATGACTTTAGGAAAGTTTCAGGGTATAAAATAAATGCACATACATCATCAGCATTTCTATGTATTTTCAACAAAACTCAGCGGCAAGAGATAGAAAGTGAAGCTCCATTCCAAAATAAATCTACATTATATAAAATATTTTGGGAATCTATTTGCTAAGGCAAACTCAGGAATTACATGAACACAACTACAAAATATTTTTCACACAAAAAAACCTAGATCTAAACAATTGGAAAAACATTGATTGCTCATGGGTAGGACAGCTAATATAATAAAAATTACAATCCTACCTAAATTAATTTTTATATTCAGTGCTATTGTAAGAGTTAAATTTAATGGTTGGATAATAATTTTATGAAATTATGTGGTCCCCAATATTTATTATGTTTTTAGTCAGAAATTTATTTATAAATATTTACAAATGGAGAGGAAATAATAAAGAAGAGAAATGTGTGGGGGATAGCAATCTAAATGCTCTCAATCAGGAAGGCTGGTAGTGATTAACAACACAGCCTCCTCCAAAAAGGAAGCTAGTCTCTTAGGAAACTAGGAAACTAGTCAGCCTTTCACTCATCCAACAATGTAGCCCAGGTGTCAGAGTCTAAGTTGAAGGCAGTCTCCAAACCCACCATCCAACCAACAGTCTCCACCATGCTCCCTCAAAGACTATCCCCAGTTAGAAGACTATCTCCAGAAGATAATCTCTTCAGGCAATTTTCTCCAAGACCAATTCCCCTGACTGAGTTCAGGGCTTGCTTTTCTGTTGACTCCTTATCACTGCCTCTCTTCAAAGGGGTCAATCACAGTTTCCAAAATTGTCTAGCACAGTCCAGGCAGTTCATAGTTTCTGAGGGTGTGAACTCTTACAAGTTACAGAGTTACTGAGTTTTTCAGGGTGAGAACTCTCTTATGAATTCTTAACAGAACAAGTTGCAGACTGAGTTTAAAAAAGGGGTGGAGCTCTTCCAAGTATCTTGCTGGCTTCTCACCTAGCACTAAGTAGGGTACAAATTCACTAAGTGGTTTGAGAGCTCCTTCACCTAGTTCAAGCTAGTGTTGATTCAACCAAAAATAGACAAAGGAGAGTTAATCCTATCTTCACAATCTAGTGAGGTACTTCAGTTATTGTTAATCAGTGTTTGCCTAGCTCCAACTAGGCAAAGAAAATACAGGATTCTCTTTCATAAGTATAAACTCAAGGAGAACAAAGAATTACCTTTTATACCATACCTATCAAACTAAAAAAAATTTTTAAAAGAATTAAAATAAATTATAACAGTTCATCTGGCAACATAAAACATCAACAATAACAAGGAAAATAATGAAAAAATATGAAAGAGGGGTGCCTAGAAGTATCAGATCTTAAATTGTACTATAAAGCAGTGGTCATCAAAATAATATGGTACTAAGAGACAGAAGGGTGGATCAACGGATTAAACCAGAGTAAATGACCTCAGCAAGCTAGTGCTTGAAAAACACAAAGATTCCAGCATTTGGGACAAGAACTCACTCTTAGACAGAAACTGCTTGGAACATTGGAAAACAATATAGGAGAGATTAGGTTTAGATCAACATCTCACACCCTGTACTGTGGAAAGGAAAACAAGACAAACGAGCCTAAAGAGAAAGTGGAGGGAGCTGAAAAAACCTTTATAGATCCTACCTATTTTAGACCAAATGAGTTTTCAGGCAGATTCTGGAACTGTCCATGTAAAATCAAACAAGCCTTTCACTACTGGAGACTTGGATTGTCTGAAGGCTAGGATGCCCAAATTTTTTGTTAATCCTTTCAAAGCAATAAAAGAATTTAAATATGCAATCTGCTTATTTGAGGCAACTTTCCTAAAATCTCGAAAACTATCCTACCTCATCTCCTATGTACCCCTAAACTTTATAGTACCAAGATAAATTCAAAATGGGTAAATGACATAAATATTAAGAGGGAAATTATAAATAAAATAGGTGAACATAGAATAGTATACCTGTGAGATCTGTGGGAAAGGAAGTAATTTAAGATCAAGCAAGAGACAGAGAATGTTACAAAATATAAAATGAATATTTTTAATTATAGCAAATTAAAAAGGGTTTGAAGAAAAAAACCAATGTAATCAAAATTAGAATGGAACCAACAAACAGGGAAAAAATTTTATAACAAAAATCTCTAACAAAGGTTTAAGTTCTCAGATTTAAAGGGTACTAAGTCATATTTGTAAGAAATCAAGACATTCCCCAATTGAGAAGTGGTCCAAGGTTATGAATAGGCACTTTTGAGATGCATAAATAAAAACTATCAATAATCACCTGAAAAAGTGTTCTTAATCTCCCCTGATTAGAGAAATACAAAATAAAACAACTCTGAGGTACCATCTTACACTGAGCAGACTGTCCAATATGAAAGCAAAGGAAAATAATAAATATTGGAGGGGACATGACAAAAGGATTGAGTTGTGAATTTATCCAACCATTCTAGAAGGCAATTTGGAATTATGCCCATAGGGCCTTAAAGGAATTTTTAATTCAACTATGCCACTACTGGGTTTGTACCCCAAAGAGATAATGAGGGAAAAGACTTTTACAAAAGTATTTATTGCAATGATTCTTAGTGACAAATAATTGGAAAACAAGGAAGTATCCCTTGATTAGTAATGGCTGTACAAGTTGTGGTACACGATGATAACAAAATACTATTGTGCTGTAAGAAGTGATCAACTGGAAGAATCCCATGTGAACAGGAAAGACATAGTGGAATTGCTCAATGGCTCTGGAGATGGAAGGAAAAAGGGGAGGGAAAGAACATGATATGTAACTATAGAAAAACACCACCAAACAAATAAATAAATGAACAGATGAGTGAATGAATGAATAAATGGATCAATAAATGAAGGAATGGATGAATTAATAAATGATTAATAGATGGATAAATAATTGTATAAATACATAGATGAATGAATAAAGAGAGAAAGAGAGAGAAATTATTTTTTTTTAAAAATGAATTAGGAAATTAAGTGTGCGATGTGCCCATAGCCTTGATTTCCACTATTGCCATAGGTATCCAAGGATAGCAGAAGGAATATGGCCTCCCCCAGATCATCCTGGGAAGGTTAATAAGGCATGAGAGATGGATAAACATCAGGAACTAGGCCAAAGATGACAGCATCCAGGTCAAAGTCATTGAAGTCAAAGGGAAACTTTGAAGGTGGCTGGGTCTCCTGGATGGAATCCCAGGAATTGGGGTTTAGTCCCTCTTTGGTTTGACCAGTGTCCTCTTGCAGGCCTAACGGGTAGCAGGAGCTGACAAAAATAGCTTTGAGGGAGTGGTTGCTACTGAATTCTCCTCCAAGAAGGCATTCATCTTTTCTTTACCAAGTTGTTGAGATTGAAGCCAAAGAATCCTTGGCTGAGTCCACAGGAGACAAGCATCTCTTCTTACAAGTCTTTTGCTCCAGGTCAGAGAAATTTGAAGGGGACTTAGAGCCAGAGAAGCACAGTTGCTCTTTAAGTCTTTCCTCTTCCTGGGTTCCAGTGCCTGCTTGTAGGGGCTTTAGACTCTGAGGCTGGAGACAATACCTACTGTTCCCATTGGAAGTGCAAGTTGAGAGATAAGGTGGCCAATTTCCTTGAGGGATGGGGGTATCTGGATTGGGGTGTCTTGACACTGCATTTGGAGATGTATGGGGCAGAAGATCACCTTCCAGGGTTAAGGGCAAGGCCAGGCTGGTGTTGCTGTTGCTCTCCCTGGAGTCATAGGGATGCCCTGAGGGTGGCTGGGAGCCATGCATCAAATTGAAGTCCTTGTCTTGGCCAGGGCCCTCTTGGACCTGAACAGGAGAGTTGGAAACCAACAAAGCTGGTGAAGATGAGGTGGATCCACTGGATTCTGCATCTGGAGGAACATTCTTCAATCTTTTTCCAGGTCTGGAGCTTCCTCTTCTAAAAGCAGTGGCAAAGGGATTGTTTTGAATTTTCAGGCTTTTGATCTCAGGGTTTTGATAGGTGGTCACAGCAATGAACTCTGTGTCTGGGAAGGTGAAGGTGTGGGTTGAGGAGGAGGAAGCAGGCATGTGCTGCCTTCCATCACTGATTTCTTCAATGTGGAGCCTGGGCTGGTATTTGTGGAGAGACTTCAATAAGATAGGGTCCTGGCTGCCATTCTTGCAAGCTGTCTTCTTGTTGGTGAGCTTGAGTTTTTTAAAGGATATCTCTCTGTCCATCCAATGGGCTCCAGTGTTGGGTGAGTCAGGGTGTTGATAGAAGTGGTTGCCTGGCAGGTTATCCTCTTCTTCATCTTCGTATGGGAGCCATTGACCGTGCTTATATCGCCAATGATGTTCGTCAATTCGTCCCACTTTGACAAAGATGTGGTAAAGGGCACTGGGGTCCATACCCTGGATTTTGTACACCAGGAAGGGGAACATGGCTCGGCCTTGCTTGGTGAGCATCATTTCATTCTGCTGNAAGATGAAAGAGATTTCATGAGAGAAGTGGGAAATAGCTCAAAAGGAAATAAACAGGTTAGAAGACAGAAACTCCCAATTGGAGAAAGATGCCCCAAAATCAAATGAAATGATAAGCAAATTGGAAACCAAAATCTGGCAAGAAAATAACAGTTTAAAAGGCAGAATTTCACAATTGGAAAGTGAGTCAAATAAATTGAAGACCAGAAATGACCAGATTGAAAAGGAAAACCAAAATATTATAGCTGAAAACTAGTCCCTAAAGGCTAGAATTGAGCAATTAGAAGCTAATGATCTCTCAAACAGCAAGAACAAATAAAACAAAGTCAAAAGACTGAAAAAATAGAAGGAAACATGAAATATCTCAATGAGAAAGTGACAGATCAAGAAAACAGGTCTAGAAGAGACAATCTGAGAATCATAGGTCTTCCTGAAAAAGCAGAAGTTAATAGAAATCTGGATTCCATACTAAAAGAAATTATTCAGCAAAATTGCCCTGAAGTTCTACAACAAGAGGGCAATATAGACATTGAAAGGATCCAAAGATCACCTTCTACACTAGACCCAGGAAAGACAACCCCCAGGAATATAATAGCCAAATTTAAGAGCTTCCAAGTAAAAGAAAAAAATTTTACAAGAAGCCAGAAAGAAACAATTCAGATATCAAGGAGCAACAATCAGGATCACACAGGATCTGGCAGACTCCACACTACAAGACTGCAAGGTTTGGAATATGATATTCAGAAAGGCAAGAGAACTGGGTCTACAACCAAAGATCACCTACCAATCAAAAATTAACCATATACTTCCAAGGGAATGTTTGGGCTTTCAACAAGATAGAAGATTTCAAAGTATTTGCACAGAAAAGACCAGGACTAAATGGAAAGTTTGATATCCAACCACAAAAATCAAGAGAAACATGAAAAGGTAAATAAGAAACAGAGGGGAAAGTAAGAAAACTCTTATTTTTTAAATTTGCCTCTTTAAGGTCTTCAATATGATCTAATTATTGGTATTCCTGTGGAGAAATGTTATGTATAATTCTCTGTAAGGAAATCTATTCATTATTATAGTATTCACTATTACAGTAATTAGAAGAATTATTCATAGGGAGAGGTTGGAATACTAAATGGTCTAAGATAATATCGGGGTGGGAAAGAGGGGGGTGAATAGTAGAGGACACCAAGAGAAACTTGAATGAATAAGAAAAATAGGATATTCTATTAAACAAAAAAGAGTGCTTGGGAAGGGGAAGGGATGAATACTATTATAAGAAGGAGAGGAAGAGAGCATTAAGAGGTAATAGTTAAATCTTACTCTCAGTGTAATTAACCCTGAGAGGGAAGAGTAGCTTTATCCATTGGGATATAAAACTCTTTCCAACCCTACTGAGAAAGTCAGAAAGGAAAAACCAAGGGGAGCAGAGGAGTGGGGAGGTCAAAAAAGGGAGGGGAGAAGAATTGGTAGGAAATTCATTAGGCCTTAAAAATAAATAGAGGGTTAATAATAAGGGAGGGGGTAGAAATAGTAGTAATTCAAGGGGGGTGACAAGGGCTACCAGCATAAAGCAAACCACTGGTTTAAAAGGAAATAGTGTAAGAAGAAGGGGTAGAACTAGGAGAGGATACCAAAATGTTGGTGACTACTCAACTTATAATTATAACTCTGAATGTGAATGGGATGAACTGGCTCATAAAAAGGAAGCAAATAGCCGAGTGGATTAGAAACCAAAAGCCTGCCATATGTTGTCTACAAGAAACACATATTAGGCAGGTGGGCATACACAAGTTTAAGGTCAAGGGCTTGAGCAAAATCCTTTGGTCATCAAATGAGAAGAAGAAGGCAGGAGTGGCAATTATGATTTCTGACAAAGCCAATTTAAAAATAGATATGACTAAAAAAGACAGGGAAGGTCATTACATCCTGATTAAAGGCAGTATAGACAATGAGGAAATAATTTTGCTCAATATGTATGCACCAAATGGCATAGCAACCAGATTTGTAAAGGAGAAACTGGCAGATCTCGAGAAGGAAATATATAGTAAAACCATACTAGTGGGAGATCTAAATATCCCTCTTTCAGACCTAGATGTTTGGGTAAAGGCAGAGAATCATTCTTCCAGTAATTAATAGAGTAGTTCTACAAAATGAACATTCAAGTTTCAAACTCCTGGCAGATGACTAACAAAGAGAGCAGATCTGGGTCATGAAGGGATTGGGCAACATATCTAGAGAACTAACAGTTCTCTCTATTTCATTTTTTCCCTATAAAATGAAGGGATTTTATTTATTTTCAAAAATTAAATGGTGCTGACTCTGTGGTCAGCATCTAGAATGAATTAGCCACTCTGGAGATAGCCTACATCAGGCTTCATAAAAAAGACCTCTATCACTTTGCCTTCAAGTTATACATAGCAATGGGTACAGCACTACATTCATTCTTGATTTTGTTCTTGGGCTCAGATGTCTGCATTTCACCACTGAGTACTCTTACAATGATTATTAGGAATTGGGCCTTTGTGACTCATATTTGACAGAATTAAGTATCTGAGGTAGCATTGAACCCAGGACATACTGTCTCCAGGTCTGACTCTCTATCTGCTCTGTCATCTACCTGCCCCCATAATACCTATTTTAAACCTATTTTAACAACCTATTTTAAAAGAAAGTTTGCTTAGCCATAACAAAAAATATTGAACAGGGATATTCAAATATGATATTACATTGATTCATGTAAATGGACCTTCCTGAGATTAGTCGTGCTTTTTGTATGTGAACTGAAACATCTAATTAATGCGATTTATTAACTACTATGTCCTCTATCTCCTACCTCACTTCCAATTTTTTCTTGACTTATGGGGGCTGAAAGTCATTGGCTGAGCTTTAGAGACTTGGTTCTAACTCTTTGAGGAATTAGACATGGGTAAGAATGACAATTCACCTAAAACTATCTTTAAAAAAATCAATTTCTGGGATATGCACTGGACTGGAAAATTGGTCACAATGAGATCACAAGAACACTCTTTTAAGTTTGAGAGGAATTTCTTTTAAGTGTGGCTTCTACTTGGAAGTATTGATATCCTGAAGTGTATACTGACCCAAAACAGGTCATTATCCTAAGAGTTTTTCCTCTCTTAAGGATTTGTGTACCATGATTCAAGGTCTATCATTACAATACACATTTGTACCTATTTCAAACTAAAATTATCTCTAACTGTTGATTTGAGAACAATTGTCATATCTGGCTCAGGTAGAATCAATACTCAAGATTTCTGTTAATGCATCGGTTTCCTTCACTTTTTGTTGTTTCATTGTTTTCTAAGTGAATAAACTTTGCTATAGCAACTTCTGGATGGGAGAATGATGCTATCTATTTGTGGAAATGTATACTGGTCAGGAAAAATATAGGTGATGTGAGAAATCCATGAGTGACTGAATATTTATTGCATAATGAAATAAGATCATTTAACAATGAAGGAACATATTAGGAAAGGATTAGTTAGTCTTTCCCAATAAGAACACTTAGAAAACTTACAAGACCATTAATTACAGAGAACATTCTTCAGCACAAGCTGAGTCCCTCTTGATATCCAATTTAGTTTAGTTAATAAAGTATGAAAACATTTAGTTAACAATTACGTTATTCATAACATGTTCCCATAGTGTGGACCTGCAAGATCCATGATATAATTAGATAATATTGTAAATTGGGTTGACTATTTAGAATACTGATTCCTAAAATTTCTTTGCTTTTCAGGGAAGGAATTAAATTTTAATGGTTTGACTAAAATATATGAAAAGTATAAATAATATGGTAGTTGCCAATTTAAAGTATTATTGCTCCAAGTCAAAATGACTTTTATAAGTTTTATTTATAAAAGAGTTGGAAAGAATGAAAGTAGAGAAATACAGAAAGGTAGAGAAGACATTTGGCCTATCTATATAAATATTTCTCCAGTGCTCAGTGCTTGACTCAGCCAGGGTTTGTTAACCTTCAAATGAAATAAACTCTCTCCAGAAGACAGGAAAGGCAAGTCAGTTATTCACTCACCCAAGTTCCCTCCAGGAGGTAGGTGAAGATGAGGACTCCAGCTGAAGATGACCACTGAGGTAGACTTTCTTTTTGAAGATGACATTCTTCTTGAAACTGCTCCCCTAGCCCCAAAAATATAGGTCCTTTTATGGTGGTTTCTTGTTTCATCCCCTCTTCAGAGGGGCCAATAATTTCAAATTACCTAGACACTGCCCAGGGGGGAAGTGTCTGTGAGGTCTACTTTTCACCTTCTGGAGGGGTAAATTCAGATGATACTTTGAAAGTGATTTCCTAAGAGAAAAAAATTAATTTAAACATATTTTGCATTTGCATTTCCAATTAAAATATCCACCAGTAGAAATAAGTGATTTTTGGAATCTTGAATCTGAATTGATTATTATTTATCACCTATGCTCTGTGAATGTAAATCAGTGGATTAAGTAAGAAGAGATAGTAACAATGTAGCTGGTGGCTATTTTCCATGATCACTTTTTTAAAAATAAAAATAATTTTTATATTTTTAGAAAATTTTCCATGGTTACATGATTCATGTTTTTACTTTCCCCTTCACCCTCCTTTACCCCCCCCCATATCCAATGCACATTTCCATTGGTTTTAACATGTGTCATTGGTCAAAACATATTTCCAAATTGTTGATAGTTGCATTGGTGTGGTTGTTTTGAGTCTCCATTCCCAACCATGTCCACATCAACCCATGTGTTCAAGCAGTTGTTTTTCTTTTGTGTTTCCACTCCTGTAGTTCTTCCTCTGAATGTGGGTAACATTCATTTCCATAAATCCCTCAGAATTGTCCTGGGTCATTGCATTGCTGCCAGTACAGAAGTCTATTACATTCAATTTTATCATAGTGTATCAGTCTCTGTGTACAATGTTCTTCTGTCTCTGCTCCTTTCACTCTGCATCAATTCCTAAAGGTCTTTCCAGTTTACATGGAATTCCTTTAATTTATTATTCCTTTGAACACAATACTATTCCATCACCAGCATAAACCACAATTTGTTCAGCCATTCCCCAATTCACCTCTCTTATCTCTTTCTTATTTATTTTTTGGTTTGATTTATCTAGGTCTGATAGGGGAAGATTGAGGTCACCCACTAATATATATTTTTTTTAACCCTTGCACTTCGGTGTATTGTCTCATAGGTGGAAGATTGGTAAGGGTGGGCAATGGGGGTCAAGTGACTTGCCCAGGGTCACACAGCTGGGAAGTGGCTGAGGCCGGGTTTGAACCTAGGACCTCCTGTCTCTAGGCCTGGCTCTCACTCCACTGAGCTACCCAGCTGCCCCGACTAATATAGTTTTGCTGTCTATTTCATCCTTGAGCTCCACTAGCTTCTCCTTTGGAAATTTGGATGCTATACCATTTGGTGCATACATGTTGAGTAGTGATATTTCTTCATTGTTTATACTGCCTTTTATTAGGATGTAATTACCTCCCCTATCTCTTTTAACCAGATCTATTTTTACTTTGTCTCTATCAGAGATCATAATGGCAACCCCTGCCTTCTTTTTCTCATTTGAAGCCCAATAGTTTTTTTTCCATCCTTTCATTTTTACTCTATGTATGTCTTTCTGTCTCATGTGTGTTTCTTGTAGCCAACATATGGTAGGATTTTGGTTTCTAATCCACTCTGCTATTTGCTTCCGTTTCATGGGCAAGTTCATCCCATTCACATTCAGAGTTATAATTATCAACTGTGTATTCCCAGAAATTTTGATTCACTCCTTGTTCTGTCCTTTCTTCTTTCACTGTTTCCTTCTATACCAGTGTTTTGTTTTTAATAAATTCCCCTAATCCCCTCCCTTGTTGTACTTCCCTTTCTCCCCACTCCCTTCTTCTTTTCCCCCTCTTATTGTTCTTTAAAGCTACGCTGCGCTAACCCCAAGCCCTCTCCCTCCCTAATATTGTTTCCCTCCCTACCAGTCTGTTTTTACCCTTCTACTTTACTTTTTAATTACTTTGCCCCAATGGATCTGATTGTTCTTCCCTCTTTAAGTTAATTTCAATGCACTTACGAATTAAGTATTTACTTTCTCCAACCTCTTTTATCCTTCCATTGTACTTGTCTTCTCCCTTGTTTTCCCCATGCACTTCTTTATGAAATATAACTTTACTCCATTTTGTCTATTTTCCCCTTTCTCTTAATAGTATTTCCTTTTTTTACCTCTAGTTTTGTATATATATATATATATATATATATATACATATATATATGTATATATATACATATATATACATACATACATACATATATCTTGACATTTCATCCTATACAGTTTGTCCCTGTTCCCTCTAATTATACTTCTTTTATCTACCCTGTTGGTAATAACACTTTTTAAGAGTTACCAATATCTTCTTTTCTCATAGGGATATAAGTCAATTGAGTTTATTGGGTCCCTTAAAGAAAAGGTTTTTTGTTTTTTGTTTTGTTTTG
>NC_058130.1:609366509-609407034 GCF_016433145.1 Gracilinanus agilis | reverse complement strand
GAGCAGAGCCAGAAGAACTCTATACACAGAGACTGATATACTGTGGTAAAATTGAATGTAATGGACCTCTGTTCCAGCAGCAATACAATGACCCAGGACAATTCTGAGGGATTTATGGTAAAGAAAGCTACCCACATTCAGAGGAAGGACTGCAGGAGAGGAAATATATAAGAAAAACAACTGCTTGAATGCATGGGTCGGGGTGGGCATGATTGAAAGTGTGGACTCGAAACTACCACACCAAGGCAACTACCAACAATTTGGAAATTGGTCTTGATCAAGGACACATGACAAAACTAGTAGAAATGCGCATTGGCCATGGGTGGGGGTGGTGCAGGAGGGGGGGTTGAAGGGGAAAGGTGGAGCATGAATCATGTAACCATGTTAAAAATGAATATTAATAAATGTTAAAAAAAAGGTATGACAAAACCTGATCTCTTTACCTGAAGACAAATAAGAAAACAACACAATAAATAATAATATTATTAATACTATTACTAATATATCACCTTTGTAAAATATTTTACAACTTAAAATAATTTTGTGTTTCATCTTGGCAACAACTCAATGAAGTTATACATGTTCATGCTCAGAAAAGTTAAGCTATGCATCCAATTTCACTTGGCTCATAAGTAACAGAGGAAAGACTAGGGCTCAAATCCACTTTCACCAAGTTCTGGAATTATGCTATAAAAAGTGAGAAAGTTTAATAAATTCAAAAACATTTCCCAAATACAATGAACCATTTAGAGTTGGTAAAGGAGGAGATGTCTATACATAACATGTCAAAAAGAGACATAGAACATAAATATATTTATTGTGTGACATTTTCATGTTTCTTTGATCTTCCATATATGGATTTATTGGGTTTTAGTCTATCCGGCTGGGACATCAATTTTTCCTTGGGTCTGTCAAATTGAACTTCTTGCTTTCCGCAAACACAATACTCCATTTCTCATATTTTGTTTTTCAGTGGATGCCTAAAATATATCCCCTTCTTATGCCTATCCTTTAGGATACCTACTTTCCTTCATAGCTTCATTCAAAAGCCACTCTCTACTTAAGACTTGTGTTATTCTTCCCAAACTCTAGTCTCTTTTGGGAACCTTTTCTGAGTTCAAATGAGAAAGTGCTTGCTTTGGGCAACTGTAAAAAAGGGGGAGGGGTTTGCAAAAATGTCCTCAAGAGCTGGGAAAAAGGGAAACCAAGCATCTCCCCAGTGCTGGCTCTGTGGTTTTCCAAGTCTTCACCAATGCTGCAAAGCCTACGCTTTTACTATTTACCTTGTATATATTATGTATATACTCTTTTTCTATACCACTACCATTTTATGTGTTCTCTTCTCACACAGAATGTAAGAGCCTTGAAAGTAGTAACTGTTGCTAGCTCCCAGCAAAAAGTAGGAATTTTAATGAATCCTTTTGTAATAATTAAATTGGGAAGGTATCAAATAGAATGCAAAATCTCAGTGTCATTTAAAATAACCTAATAAAAATGTTATTAACAAATTATATGATAGAAAAAAAATCACATGGTGAGAGTAAGGGATAAAACTTAGATGACCAGATAAT
The DNA here is from genome assembly GCF_016433145.1 of Gracilinanus agilis. Taxonomy (NCBI): domain Eukaryota; kingdom Metazoa; phylum Chordata; class Mammalia; order Didelphimorphia; family Didelphidae; genus Gracilinanus; species Gracilinanus agilis. The sequence continues at coordinate 609,405,463 of NC_058130.1, read as the reverse complement.
TCCATTGGTACCCTCACACTAGGTAAAAGAGAAATTGAGGAAGATATTTAGCATGTTTTATTGATCTCCAGTATTGAATTTTTGGGAGGACGTGATTAGAATCTCACACATTAGTCAGGTCTAATTGGATTGTAATCTTGAATACATAAGAGTAGATAAAGAGTTGAACATAGAGTTGAGATGAGTTCAAATTTGTCTTCACACACTTGTTAGGCAACACACTTGTTCAACAAATTTGAACTCATGTCATCTTTATTCCATACCCAGCTCTCTATATACTGCTTTCTTTTCAAAATTACAACCCAATTTCTTAGAAAATGTCTAAACTTGTCCCTTGCTTGAACAGAAATTTTTAGGTGTATTCTTATATGATAGGATGCAATATATTACCTGGAGGATACTATACATGCTCCTCCATTAGACTTTATTCTACAGCAAAGCCTTGCTCACATTGTAGGTCACCAATAAGGTCCTCTACTATGTGAATGAACAATGAGACCACACACCTCCAGAGCAAACCATAAGTGAGTCCCCATCTCCATGTCAAGCCAGCAGAAAGGCTACACTCATTACACAAAGTACTAACAGGGCTGTTGTCACAATGGAGACCACCAGGCAAAGCCCCACAATGTTGAATTAAATAGTGAAGTCCCCCACTATGAAAACCAGTAGTTAAGACCACACTGTACAAGGTATCAGTGAGGGTCTCCAACTTGTATAAATCAGCAGTGAGACCCTAACTATGCAAACAAATAGCAAGGCTCTCCCACTGTGCAAGCAAGCAGTGAAGCACCCCCAACAGGAAATACCTATAAATGAACAACATAAAGACATCTACAAATTAAATCTCAGAGAAAATGTGAATTGGAGTAAGACTCAAAAAGAACTTCTGGGAGAGGTTTTAAAAAGAATTTTAAAAAACAAGTAAGATATTTAAAAGAAAATTTAGAACAAAATGAGAATAATGCATGAAAACTATGAAATAAGAGTCAACAGTTTGATAAAGGGAGCACAAAAAGGGGGGAAATATAAAAAATCACTGAAGAAAACAAATCCTTCAAAACATAGAAGCATTAAATCAGATGAATAATGAGGTAGACAATTCCATTTATTCAAGTCATATAGGAAAATAAAAAGGAATATAGGTAAGTGTGGGGACTGATTTAAAAAAGAAGTGGATTTAAGAAGATGATGATTAAAATTGAAACCAATATTAGGAGTGACAGAGTGAATAGAGAGAAAAAAGAAGAAATTGAGTAATTGTAAAATAGAGGGAAATACACAGTTAATTATCAAAACTATAAATATCAATGGGATGAACTACCTATAAAACAGAAGTGGATAGAAGGAGAGTTCAAAAAACAGAATTCTGCTATATGTTGTCTATAAGAAACACATTTGAAGCATGGAGACACGCAGAGTAAACATAAAGAGCTGGAGTAGAATCTATTGTAATTCAGCTAAAGTAAAATAAAAAAGCAGTAACAGTCATGATTTCAGATGAAGCTAAAACAAAAATAGATCTAATAAAAAAGGTTAGGGAAGGAAATTAAATCTTGCTAAAATATACCATAGATAAATAAATAATTTCAATACCACAAACACATGCACACATAGAAAATGATATAACATTTACTTTTAAAAAATAATTTAAATCATTTAAGGGGGAAATAGATAGTAAAACTACAGTAATAAAGGATCTCAACTTTCCTTTCTCAGAATTAGATGAATCTAATTAAAACTCAACAACAATAACAAAACAAATCAAGAAGTGAAAGAGGTGAATTTTAGAAAAGTTTTATCTATACTAGAGCTCTACAGAAAACAGAATGAGAATAGAAAAGAATATATCTTTTCTTCAGCAGTAGCACATGGCACCTAGCACCTATGCAAAAAGTGGACATATATTAGCACATAAAATATCACATCCTCATGCAGAAAAATAGAAATATTAAGCACATCATTTCCTGATTATAATGCAACAAAATGACATTCAATAAAGGGTCATTGAATGAAAGATTAAAAATTAATTTGAAGATAATCTATTCTAAAGAATAAATGGGCAAATGAACAAATCATGGAAATAAAAAATAATTTCATTATAGAGAATAGCAATAATGGAAACAACATAATAAAATGTATGAAATACGACCAAAGCACTAAATAGATAAAAATTAACCTCTCTAAACTTTTATATCAATAACTCATAGAAAAAGGAAGTCAATGAATTTGACATGTAACTAAAATTTTAGAAAAAGAACAAATTAAAAGTCCCCAATTACACACCAAATTAAGGTGAAATTAATAAAATTGAAATCAAGAAGATCATTGAACCAATAAATAAAGCTAAAACCTGGTTTTCTCAGAAAAACCAATAAAAAACCCTGGTTAATTTGATTTTAAAAGAACAGAAGAAAATAAAATTCTAAGTATAAAAAATGAAAAAAATAATGAATTCATCACCAATGAAGATGAAATTAAAGCAATTATTAGGAGTTATTTTACCCAATTAGATGCTAAAATATGGTGATTTAAGGGGAAAGGATGTATGTTTATGAAAATATAAACTGCCCAGATGAACAGAAGTAGAATACTCAAACAATACCATCTTTGAAAAATAAATTGAACAAAACATCAATGTATTCCCCAAGAAAGATATCTCCAGGTCTGGATGTATTTATGAGTGATTTCTACAAAATATTTAAAGAACATTTCATACCAAGGCTATATAAATTAATTTGAAAAATAGATAAAGAAAGAGTTTAACTAAATTCTTTTAGCAACACAAATAAGATGCTTATAAGTAAACCAGGAGGAACAAAAACAGAGAAAGAAAATGATAAATCAATATATGTAGTGAATATTAATGCAAACATTTTAAATAAAATGTTGGCAAGGATATTACAATATATCATGAGGAACATTCAGTAACACAAAGTATAATTCATATGAGGAATGCAGGTCTGGTTCAATATTAGGAAAACCATCAGTATAATTGACTCTATCAACAACAAAACTAAAAGAAATCATATTATCATCTCAATCAATGAAGAAAAAGCTTTTGACAGAATGCAACCCCCATTTCCATTAGAAACAATAGAGAATATAAGAATAAATGGATCTTTCTTTAAAATGATAAGTAGTGTCTATTTAAAACCATAAGCAATCACTATCTGCATTGGGGACAAAGGAGTTCCAAATGAGATCAGGAGTGAAATAAAAATGCTATTCTCACCAATATTATTCAGTATTGTATGTCAAATGCTACCTATTACAATAAGAAAAAATACTGAAAGAATTCTAACTAGAAATGAAGAAAAAAAAGTATCCCTCTCCATAGATGATATGATTGTATAGTTAGAGAATCATTGAAAATTACTAAAAATTGGATAAAATATTGAAAACTTTAGCAAAGTTACAGGATAAACCCACATGAATCATCAGAATTTCTATGTATTCTCAAAAGCCCAGAAACAAGAGATAGAAAAAGAAATTCAACTTCAATTAATGGTAGTTCTACAGATTCAAAGAGAAAGATATTCGCTATGATGGAAGGACCTGCAATTCAAAGGCAAATTGCACCGTACCATATTTTACTTCATTTTCTCTGTCAAATTTTGTCTAGTGTAAGCAATATATGTCTTCTTTCACAACATGATTATCAACATGGAAATATTTATCATATGATAACCTATATCATATTGCCTACTTTCTTCTTGAGAAGGAGAGAGACAGCATGGACTGCAAAGTATGAGAAAGAAAATATGAAGAAATTGTTTTGATATATAACCTGGAAAAAATTAAGTATTATTATTTTGAAAAATAAACAAAAAACTATTAACTAAGAACAAAAAATAAAATATACTTGGGAGTCCTGCTTCCAGGACAAACTTAGGAACTAAATGAACCAAATTACAAAACTTTTCACATAAATAGAGATCTAAACAACTGGAAAATATTAGTCACTCGCGGATAGGCTGAATAAATATAATAAAAAAAGATTTTACCTAAATTAATCTACTTATTCAGTCATATGAATCAAATTGCCCCAAAATATTTTATAGATCTTAGATAATCAACTATCTCATTTCTTCAAGAACTTCATTAGAGAATAATATGGCATGCCTGATAATAAGCAATTACAAAAATGGTTATAATTTTCAGGGGTGAATAATACTAACAGCTAGCTACATGAGTCCAGAAAGGTTTCAAGCAAAGCCTTTAAGGAAACTAGAAATTCTCTAAAGTACAAAGGAAGAAAGAGATGATAGTAACTGTGAAGGCTAGGCTATGTCAAGTGACAAAAATGGCAATGTCATTCATTCACAATATCAGGCTGGCCAATTTGACTAAAACAAACAGGTTGTGTGTGTGGGAAAATGTCTAATCATCTCAGAAAGATTGGATGTAGCTAGATTGTAAAGGGTTTTAAGCTCCCCAAAAAGAAATTTGACCTTCAATCCAGATGTGATAGAAATTTAATGTAGGCTTCTGAGTATGAGATTAAGTTGGATAGAACTATTCTTTAGTAATTTCAACTTGACAATTAGTTTGGATGTATTGGAAGTCAGAGACAGTATTGAAGTCACTGCAATTGTGTAGGCAAGATATCATAATCACTTTAACAAGTATGGTGGACATCATGGTAGTAAGATGGTGGCTATGAGAGATGCTATTATGGTACAGCTGGCAAGACTTAGCAACTTGAAGGGTAAGGAAAATTTGAGAATGAAGGATCAATGATTGCTCCTAGATCTGAATGACTTGAATAGCATCATTCTTTTTTATAGTATAAATTTAATTTTTTCAGATTACATCATTAAAATTTCCTAATCTTTGTTTTCTGATATTTTTCAATCCATCTTCTTTCTCTCACCTATGCCTCATCCTCAAGAAGACAGATAAAATGATAGAATTATACATATATTATACATATTTCCATATTTGTCATGTTGTAAAAGAGGTCACATATTGCCTATACTACACTATAAAAATTAATCGAGGAGGGGGCAGCTGGGTAGCTCAGTGGATTGAGAGCCAGGCCTAGAGACAGGAGGTCCTAGGTACAAATCCGGCCTCAGACACTTCCTAGCTGTGTGACCCTGGGCAAGTCACTTGACCCCCATTGCCTACCCTTACCACTCTTCCACCTATAAGTCGATACACAGAAGTTAAGGGTTTAAAATTAAAAAAAATTAAAAAAATTAATCGAGGGAAAAAAGTAAAGAAAAATATTCTTCAATTTGCATAAGGACTTCCTCTGTTCCTTTTGTGGTCATTGATATCCTTTGCTTTTTTATCATGAATCTCTTGAATTATTCCTCTATCTTGACCTCATTGATAAAAGTTGTCATTCACATTTGATCATCATATATTATTGTTATTACTATGTACAACATTCTGGTTCTTCACTTCAATTTGCAATACGTCGTATAACTCTTTCCAGGTTTATTTTTGTGACCATCATGTTTATTGTTTTTTAGGCAAACTAGTATTCCACTACAATTATATAACACAATTGATTCAGTCATTTCCCAATTGACTGGCATTCCTTCAGTTTCCAGTTCTTTTCCACCACAAAAAATGTTGTTGTTCTATAGTGGAGTCTTTTCACTCTATTTTTGTCTCTTTGGGATGCACACCTGATGGTAGTATTAACGTATCAAAAGCTATGAATAGTTTGGCAGCCACAAAGAATGCAGCTATAAATAATTTTGTACAAGTCTTTTTACTTATTATCTCTTTGGAGTATAAACCTAGCAGTGGTATCGCTGGATCAAAGAGTAGGCCATCTTTTAAAGCCCTTTAGGTATAGTTCCAAATTGCTTTATATAATGATTGGATCAATTCACAACTCCACCACCAGTGTATTAATGTCCCAATTTTGCCACATCCCTTCCAACATTTATTACTTTCCTTTGCTGTCATAATAGCCAGTCTGTTAAGGTGTGAGGTAGTACCTCAGAATTTTTCAATTTGTATTTTTCTGATTATAAGAAAAATAGCACACTTTTTCATGTGCTTATTTATAGTTTTGATTTCTTTATCTGTAAAATTGGCTATTCATGTCCCTTGTGCATCTATCAATTGTGGAGTGACTTGATTTTTTGTGCAATTGATTTAGCTCCTTATAAATTTGAGTAATTAGACCTTACTCAGAGGTTTTTGTTATAAATAATTTTCCTAATTTGTGGCTTCCCTTTTAATTATAGTTGAACTGATTTTGTTTGTACAATATCATTTTAATTTAATGTAATCAAAATTGTTCATTTTACATTTTGTAATATTCTCTATCACTTGCATGGTCTTAAAATGTTTCCTTTCCCATAGACCTGATAGGTATACTATTCTACATTCACCTAATTTACTTAGAGTTTCCTTCTTTATATTAAAGTCATTCACCCATTCTGAATTTATCTTGGTGTAGGGTGTGAGGTGTTGATCTAAACTTAATCTCTCCCATATTGTTTTCCAATTTTCCCAGCAGTTTTTGTCAAATAGTGGGATTTTCTTCCAAATGCTAGGATTTGGGGTTTATTGTACACTATCTTGCTGAGGTCATTTACCCCGAGGCTATTCCACTGATCCTCCCTTCTGTCTCTTTAGCCAGTACCATATCGTTTTGATGACTGCTGCTTTATAGTATAGTTTAATATCTGGTACTACTAGGTCACCTTTTTCATGTTTTTTTTTTCATTATTTCCCTTGATATTCTTGATCTTTTGTTCTTCCAAAGGAACTTTGTTATAATTCTTTCCAATTCAGTAAAAAAGTTTCTTCATAGTTTGATAGGTATGACACTAAATAAATAAATTAATTTAGGTAGGATTGTCATTTTTATTATGTTACCTCATCCTACCCATGTCTAATTAATGTTTTTCCAATTGTTTAGATCTAGTTTTAATTGTGTGGAAAGTGTTTTATAGTTGTTCATATAGTTACTATTGGCATATAGATTCCTAAATATTTTATATTGTCTAGGGTGATTTTAAATAGAATTTTTCTTTCTAACTCTTGCTGCTGAGATGTGTTAGAAATATATATAAATGCTGATGATTCATGTGGATTGATTTTGTATCCTGCAATTGTAAGGATGGAATTTGTGCAAGGGGCAATGGGACAAAGGGAGCCAGAGAAGGAGTTGGTGACGGTTGGTGACAGTTGAGACGAGAGGGAGAATTCTGGGTAATTCTCTGGAGGAGGAAGGAGGAGAAGGACTTCTGATGGAGAACTGAGAGAGATAGGAGGAGAACATCTCAGCTCAATTCCAGTCCTGAGGACTTCCTAAAGATTTTTCTTTGGACATTAAAATCCTGAATAAAAAGGAATTCCATTGCTTATCACCCAGCAAGACTTCAATCATCGCATTAGCTAAGTTTTTGTACTTCATTTTGGGAGCAATTTCTTACTCTCCTTCCCCCATTACCCAACCTTGCTGAGAGACCTCTTTCAGTCTAACTTACAATTATAGAAAAGGATAGATATAGAAAATAGAAATAGAATCTGAAGGAGAAGAGGCAGGGGGAGACTCTTAGGAAACCCAAAGGTTCCCTCCTGAGTGAGAGACTTCATGGGAATAGAGAAGAGGTCACTCCAGATGCCTCTGCCTTTCACCCCTTTCCCCAATCCCTGAATTGTGATTAATAAAAGCCATTTCATTAGCCAGATAGCATTCCAGAGTGCCTGAGAGAAGAGGGGGAGAGAAATTATAACTTGGGCTGTTTTTCTCCATCTTGAAGCCAGACCACCCCCTGTGAAATTGACTGACTTTGGGGGAGGCTTGAGTGAACCCCAACCTCATTGAGAATCAGATTGGTATACTCCAGACCTCATCTTATAGGGAAGCTTTGGCCTTAACTCCTTTGGGGTGGCACGACAATCCAGATCACCCAGGTTAGGGGTAACACCCCCTCAAAGTCTCCCAGAGTGTATATTCAGTGGGAGGGGAGAGCTAGAAGAGCCTCACGTCATAGACTCTATTTCCCCTCTATCATAACATTGGTTACTTGGCTCTCATTATTGTTATACAACTTTGCTAAAGTAATTGATTATTTCCACTAGCTTCTTAGTTGATTTTTTAGGATTCTTTAAGTAGACAATTGTATCATCTGCAAAGAGTAATAATATAGTCTCCTCATTGAATATTTTAGTAGCCTCAATTTCTTTTTCTTCTCTGATTGCTACTGCTTGTGTTTCTAGCACAATGTTAAATAATAGAGGTAATAATGGGCATCCTTGTTTCACTCCTAATCTTATTGTGAAGGCTTTCAATTCATTCTCATTGCAGATGATGCTTGCTGATGGTTTTAAATATATACTGTTTATTATTTTTAGGAAAGGCCCTTCTTTTTTTTAAATTTAAATATTTTATTTTTTCAGAAAAAATTTCCATGGTTACATGTTTTTACTTTCCCCTTTGCCCTCTTCATCCCCCCACCCCTATAGCCTACATGCATGTTGACTGGTTTTAACATGTGTTATCAATCAAGACCTATTTCCATATTATTGAAAGTTGCATTGGTGTGGTTGTTTCGAGTCTACATCTCCAATCATGTCTGCTTCAACCCATGTGTTAAAGCAGTTGTTTTCCTTCAGTGTTTCCACTCCTGTATTTCTTTAGCTGAATGTGGAGAGCGTTCTTTTCCATAAATCCCTCAGAATTGTCCTGCGTCATTACATTGCTGCTAGTACAAAAGTCCATTACATTTGATTTTAACACAGTGTATCCTTCTCTGTGTACAATGTTCTTTTGGCTCTGCTCCTTTCACTCTGCATCAATTCCTGGAGGTCTTTCCAGTTCACATCGAATTCCTCTACTTTATTATTCCTTTGAGCACAATACTATTCCATTACCAGCATATACCACAATTTGTTCAGCCATCCCCCAATTGAAGGGCATACCCTCATTTTTCACTTTTTTGCCACCACAAAAAGCACAGCTATAAATATTTTTGTACAAGTCTTTTTACCTATGATCTCTTTGGGGTACAAACCAAGCAATGCTATCGCTGGATCAAAGGGAAGGCAGTGTTTTAGAGCTCTTTGGGCATAGTTCCAAATTGCCAGTCTGAATGGTTGGAACAGTTCACAACTCCACCGGCAATGCATTAATGTCCCAATTTTGCCACATCCCCTCCAGCATTCATTACTCTCCACTTCTTTCATTTTAGTTAATCTGCTAGGTGTGAGGTGGTACTTCAGAGTTGTTTTGATTTGCATTTCTCTAATTATTAGAGATTTAGAACACTTTCTCATGTGCTTATTGATAGTTTTGATTTCTTTATCTGAAAATTGCCTATTAATGTCTCTTGCCAATTTATTAATTGGGGAATGGCTTGATTTTTTATACAATTGATTTAGCTCCTTGTATATTTTAGTAATTGGACTTCTGTCAGAGGTTTTTGTTGTAAAGATTTTTTCGCACTTTGTTGTTTCCCTTCTGATTTTGCTTGTATTGTTTTTCTTTGTAAAAAACCTTTTAAATTTAATATAATCAAAATTATTTATTTTGCATTTTATAATTTTATCTAACTCTTGCTTAGTTTTAAAATTTTCCCTTTCCCATAGATCTGACAAGTATACTATTCTGTGTTCACTTAACATGTTTATAGTTTCCCTCTTTATATTCAAGTCGTTCACCCATTCTGAATTTATCTTGGTGTAGGGTGTGAGATGTTGATCTAGACCTAATCTCTCCCATATTGTTTTCCAAATTTCCCAGAAGTTTTTGTCAAATAGTGGATTCATGGCCCAAAAGGTGGGCTCTTTGGGTTTATCATACACTGTCTTGCTGATGTCACTTCCCCCAAGTCTATTCCACCAATCCTCCCTTCTGTCTCTTAGCAAGTACCATATTGTTTTGATGACCACTGCTTTATAATATAGTTTAATATCTGATACTGCTGGGCCACCTTTCTTCACGTTTGTTTTTCATTATTTCCCTTGATATTCTTGATCTTTTGTTATTCCAAATGAACTTTGTTATATTTTTTTTCTAATTCAGTAAAAAATTTTTTTGGTAATTTGATAGGTATGGCACTAAATAGGTAAATTAATTTGGGTAGAATGGTCATTTTTATTTTGTTAGCTTGTCCTACCCATGAGGAATTAATGTTTTCCCAATTGTTTAGATCTAGTTTTAATAGTTTGGAAAGTTTTTTGTAATTGTGTTTGAATAATTCCTGTGTTTGTTTTGGTAGATAGATTCCTTATGTAGTCTTGGGTGATTTTAAATGGTGTTTCTCTTTCTACCTCTTGCTGTTGTAATGTGTTGGAAATATATAGAAATGCTGATGATTTATGTGCATTTATTTTGTATCCTGTTACTTTGCTAAACTTGTTGATTATTTCTACTAGCTTTTTAGTTGGTTCTCTAGGATTTTTTAAGTAGACCATCACATCATCTGCAGAGTGATAGCTTAGTCTCCTCATTTCCTATTTTAATACCTTCAATTTCTTTTTCTTCTCTAATTGCTAAAGCTAGTGTTTCTAGTATAATGTTAAATAATAGAGGTAATAATAGGCATCCTTTTTAACACTTGATTTTATTCAGAAGGCTTATAATTTGTCCCCATTACATATGATGCTTGTTGATGTTCTTAGATATATACAGCTAATTTATTTTAGGAAAGGTCCTTCTACTCCTATACATTCTAGTGTTTTCAATAGGAATGGATGTTGTATTTTGTCAAAGTCTTTTTCAGCATTAACTGAGATAATCATGCAATTTTTGTTTGTTTGCTTGTTGATATGATCAATTATGTGAATGGTTTTCATTATTTTGAACCATCCTTGCATTCCTGGTATAAATCCCACCTGATCATAGTGAATAACCCTTGTGATCACTTGCTGGAATCTTTTTGCTAATATTCTGTTTAAGATTTTTGCATCTATGCTCATTAAGGAGATTGGTCTGTACTTTTCTTTCTCTGTTTTTGATCTACCTAGCTTTGGGATCAGTACCATATTTGTATCATAAAGGGAGTTTGGTAGGACTCCTTCTTTGTTTATTATGTCAAATAGTTTGTATAGTATTGGAAGTAATTTTTCTTTGAAGGTTTGATGGAATTAGCTTGTGAATCCATCTGGTCCTGGGGATGTTTCCTTAAAGAGTTCTTTGATGGCCTGTTCAATTTCTTTTTGCAATATGGGATTATTTAAGTACTCTATTGCTTCTGCTGTTAATCTAGGCAGTTTATATTTTTGTAAATATACATCCATCTCACTTGGGTTGCTATATTTATTGGCACATCATTGGGCAAAATAGTTTTTAATGATTGCCTTGATTTTCCCTTCATTAGAGGTGAGGTCTCCCTTTTCATCTTTGATAGTGATGATTTGGCTTTCTTCTTTCCTTTTTTAAATTAGATTGACCAGTACTTTGTCAATTTTGTTTGTTTTTTCAAAGTACCAGCTTCTAGTCTAATTTATTAATCCAATTGTTCTTTTAATTTTAATTTTATTGATTTCTCCTTTAATTTTTATAATCTCTAAATTGGTCTTTAACTGGGAATTTTTAATTTGTTCCCTTTTTAGTTTTTTGATTTTCATTCCCATTTCATTGATCTTAGCCCTCTTAATTTGTAAATACATGCACTCAAGGATATGAATTTCCCCCTGAGTACTGCCTTAGCTGCATCCCAGAGTTTGGCAGGATGTCTCATCATTGTCATTCTCTTCAATGAAATTATTGATTGTTTCAATGATTTCTTCTTTAACTAACTAGTTTTGGAGAACCTTGTTATTTAATTTCCAATTAGTTTTGGCTTGTCTGTCCATATGTCCTTACTAATTATTATTTTAATGCATTATGATCTGAAAAGTTTACATTTATTATTTTTGCTCTTTTGCATTTGTTTGCAATGTTTCTATACCCTATTACATGGTCAATCTTTGTGAATGTACCATGTGCAGCTGAAAAGAAGGTGTATTCCATTTTGTCTGTATTTATTTTTCTTCACATATATGTTAAATCTAATTTTTCTAGGATATTATTCACCTTTCTTATCTCTCTCTTATTTATTTTTTGGTTTGATTTATCTAGATCTGAATGAGGAATATTTAGATCTCCCACTAGTATAGTTTTACTACATATTTCCTTCTTGAGCTCTGCCAGCTTCTCCTTTAGAAATTTGGTTGCTATACCATTTGTTACATACATGTTGAGTACTATTATTTCCTCATTGTCTATACTGCCTTTTATCAGAATGTAATTACCTTTCCTTTCTCTTTTAAACAATTCTATTTTTACTTTGGCTTTGTTACAAATCATGATTGCCACTCCTGCCTTCTTTTTCTCAGTTGAAGCCCAAAGAGTTTTGCTCCAACCATTGACCTTAAACCTGTGTCCACCTGCCTCATGTGTTTCTTGTAGACAACATATGGTAGGCTTTTTGTTTCTAATCTACTCTGCTATTTGCTTCCATTTTATGGGTGAGATCATCCCATTCAGATTCAGAGTTATAATTATCAGAATTATAATTATTCCCCAACATTTTGCTATCCTCTCCTAGCTCTACCCCTCCTTCTTACACTTTATCTTTTCAAGCCAGTGGTTTCCTTTAAACCAGTCCTCCTTATCTCCTCCCTTGATTTATTTCCCTTTCTACAGCCTCCCTTATTTTTCACCTCTTTTTATTTTTAAGACCTAATGAATTCCCTCCTTTCTCTACTCCCCTCCAATTTTTGACCTCCCCACTCCTCTGCTCCCCTTGGTTTATCCATTCTGACTTCTCAGTAGGTTCATATAGAATTCCATATCCCAATGTATATAGCTACTTTTCTCTCTCAGGGTTAATTCTGTTGAAAGTAAGGTTTAAATACTACCTCTTAATGCTCTCTCCCTCTCCTTCTTATAATAGCATTAATCCCCAACCCTTCCCATGCCCTCTTTGTGTGTTATAGAATATACTATTTTTTTATTCATTCACATTTCTCTTGGTGCCATCTACTATTAAACCCCCTCTTTTCCCCCCCTGTATCATCTTAGACCATTTAGTACTCCAAACTCTCCCTATGAATAATACTTCTAATTACTATAATAGTGAATATAGTTTTTCAAAACTACACATAACATTTCTCCATAAAGGAACACAAATAATTTGATCTTATTGAACCCTTAAAGAGGAAACTTTAAAAATAAGAGATTTCTTTCTTTCCCCTCTGTTTCTTATTTACTGTTTCATGTTTCTCTTGGTTTTTGTGGTTGTGTATTAAACTTTCCATTTAGCCCCAGTCTTTTCTGTGCAAATATTTAAAAATCTTCTACATTTTTGAATGCCCATACTTTCCCCTGGAAGTATATAGTCAGGCTTGATAGGTAGGTGATCCTTGGTTGTAGACCCAGTTTTCTTGCCTTTCTGAATATCATATTCTAAGCCTTGCCGTCTTATAGTGTGGAGGCTACCAGATCCTGTGTGATCCTGATTGGTGCTCCTTGATATCTGAATTGTCCCTTTCTGGGCTCTTGTAAATTTTTTTCTTTTACTTGGAACCTCTTGAATTTGGCTATTATATTCCTGGGGGCTGTCTTTTCAGGGTTTAGTATAGAGGGTGATCTTTGGATCTTTTCAATATCTATATTTCCCTCATGTGGAATAACTCCAGGGCAGTTTTGTTGGATAATTTCTTGTAGTATGCTGTCCAAATTTCTATTAATTTCTGTTTTTTCAGGAAGAGCAATGATTCTCAAATTGTATCTTCTACACCTGTTTTCTTTATCTGTCACTTTCTCAGTGAGATATTTCATGTTTCCTTCAATTTTATGAGTCTTTTGACTTTTCTGTATTTGTTCTTGCTGTCTTGAGAGATCATTGGCTTCTACTTGTCCAATTCTGGACTTTAGAGACTTGTTTTCAGCTATAATCTTTTGATTTAATTTTTTGATTTGGTGTCTTCTGTTTTTCATGGTTTCCTTCATTTTGCTCATCATTTTGTTTGTTTTTAGGCATCTTTCTCCAATGGGGAGTTTCTGTCTTTTAACCTATGAATTTTGTTTTGAGCTATTTCCCATTTCTCTCACTAAATCTCTTCCATCTTTCTCATGATCTCAGATTTGAACTCTTCAAGACCTTGTGACCAGTTTTCATTTCTTTGGGAATGTTTGGATGTGATTACTTTTTTGTTCTTCTCTGCTATTTGCTCTGTTGTCTGAATTTTTTCTGTATAAAAGTTGTCAAGTGTTAAAATTTCTTCTTGATCTTTCTTTTTGGTGGATCTTCTGCTTGGCTTGCCATTATTAATATTTCATTCTCAGTCAGAAATCTGGGTGAAGCAGATTGGCTCTCTGCCTATCCTATCGAGCTGTAGAGTAGTTTTCATCTGAGTAACAGCACCAGGGTCTGTCTTCTTTCTTTAGGCTCCTGAGGTCTCAAGTCTAGCTGTTCTCGGGGTCAAGCCTCCTGGAGGACCCCTTGCTTGCTCCTCTGCCTGAAGCTCCTTTAACAGTCTCAGGGCACTGCTTCCACTATCATGCACCACTCTGCACTGGGTGCATGCCTGCACTCAACATCCACGCCTGGGCTCAATGTCTGCACTGGAGCTCAAGGTCTGTGTTCCAAGTCCGAGCATTCTTTATCCTCTTGGGCTGTTAAGTTTTGCTGGTCTCAGGAGCAGGCCCTGGTGATATCAGGTAACTGGCAAGAACTTAATGAATGTCGCAAACTTGCTCTAACTCTTGTACACTCACTTTGGCACTATAGGTAATGGGGTGGTAGGGGGCGACTCAGCTCATGTTTTAGTGAGAGCTATTTCACCCCTTATAGCATAAAAATGCCCCAATCCCACATACCTTAAATGCTATGTCCTGTTGTGAGGTCCCTTCTTTTGTCTGGATTTGTTTTTATGTCCTCTTGAGGAGTCCTATCTCTGTGGGTTAGGAGAGGTTAAGGAAGCTGCTTTCACTCTGCCACCATTTTAACCTGGAAGTCTCCAGGAAAGGCCCTTCTATCCCTGTACTTTCTAGGGTTTTCTATAAGAATGAGTATTGTATTTTGTCAAAGGCTTTTCCTGCATCTATTGAAATAAGCATGTAATTTCTGTTGGTTTGATTATCTCCTTTTCATCTTTGATACTCTTAATTTACTTTCCTTCTTTCCTTTTTTATTAGATTATATAGTACTTTATCAATTTTATTTGTGTTTTTTTTTTCAAATTACTAGCTTCTAGTCTTATTTATTAATTCAATAATTCTTTCATTTTCAATTTTATTAATTTCTCTTTTAATTTTTAGGATTTCAGAATTAGTTTTTATCTGGGGATTTTCAATTTGTTCTCTCTCTAGTTTTTTAAATTTGCATGGTCAATACATTGACTTCTTCTCTCCCAGATTTGTTAATATATGTACACAGGGATATAAATTTCCCATTAAGTACAACTTTGGCTGCATTCTATAGGTTTTGATGTTATGTATCATTGTTGTCATTATTTTCAATGAAATTATAGTTTCTATGATTTATTTTTTAACCAACTTATTTTGGAGAATCATTATTTAATTTCCAACTGATTTTTGATTTGCCTCTCCATGTGCCCTTACTAATTATTATTTTTATTGCATTATGATCTTAACTGGTTGCATTTATTATTTCTGCTTTTTTGGATTTGTATGCCATATTTTTATGATCTAGTACATGGTCAATCTTTATGAATATACCAAGGGCCACAAAAAAGAAGGTGTATTCCTTTTTGTCCCTATTTATTTTTCTCTATATATCTATTAACTCTAATTTTTTAAAGATTTCATTCCCATCTCTTCCTTCTTTCTTATTAATTTTTTGTTTGATTTATCTAGATCAGATAGAGGAAGATTCAGGTGTCCCACTAGTATAGTTTATCTATCTCTTTCCTATTTAAGGTCCAGTAGTTTCTCCTTTAAAAATTTGGATGCTATACCATTTGGTGCATACATGTTGAGTACTCTTTTATCATAGTCTACACTGCCTTTGTTCAGGATATATACTTTCTCTATCTCTTTTAGTCAGACCTATTTATATTTTGGCTTTATCAGATGTCATGACTGTGACTCCTGCCTTCTTTTTTTCAGTTGATGCCAAATTGATTTTGCTCCAGCTTCTTACCTTTACCCTGTGTATGTCTATCTGCCTCATTTGTGTGTCTTGTAAATAAGATATGGTAGAATTTTGGTTTCTAATCCACATTGTTATTTGCTTCTATTTTATGGATGAGGTCATCCCATTCACATTCAGAATTATGATTACCACCTGTGTATTCTCCATCCTTTTGATTTCCTCTCCATGTCCTACCCTTCCTTCTTTCACTATTGCCCTCTTCACCATTGTTTTGCTTTTAATTAGTCCACCTAATCCCCACTCTTATTTTACTTCCCTTTCCACCCTGTCCCTTCATATTTCCCTTTTATTTTGCTTTAGTGTCTATCAAATTATCTCCCCCCCTCTCTTTCCCTCCCTTTTGGTATTCCCTGCCCCATTCCCTGCCCTTGATTTCCTTCTCAGAGTTGATTCTACTGAAAGTAAGGTTTAAGTATTACCTATTAGCACTCTCTACCACTCTTTCTTATAATAATACTGTTCCCCTCCCATGTACCTCTTTATGTAGTATAATTCATCTGATTTTTCTTATTCCTTCAAGTTTTTCTTTGTTCCATCTTCTATCCCCCCTCTCTTTCTTTTTTTACATATCGTCTGAAACCACTTAGTACCCCAACCACTACCCATGAATAATTCTTCTAACTTCTATGATAGATAATACAGTTTTGAAATTTATAAATATCATTTTTCCATATAAGAATATAAATAATACCTTACTCAAGCCCATCAAAATATTTCCCCCATTTTTCTTGTTTTCCTTTTCATGTTTCTCTTGAATTTTGTATTTGGACATCAAGTTTTCCACTTAGTTCTAGTCTTTTCTTTACAAATACTTGGAAATCTTCTATTTTGCTAAATGCTTTACTTTTTCGTGGCAATATATATTCAGTTTTGATGGGTAGATGATTCTTAATTGTAGACTCAATTTTCTTGCCTTTCTCAACAACATATTGCAAGCCTTGAGGTCCTTTAGTGTGGAGACTGTCAGATTCTGTGTAATCCTGATTGGTGCCCCTTGATATCCAAATTGCCTTTTTCTGGCTTCTTGCAATATATTCTCCTAAGCTTAGAAGCTCTTGAATTTGGCAATTACACTCCTGCGAGTTGTCTTTTCTGGATTAAATGTAGAGGGTGATCTATGAACTGTTCCAATGTCCATTTTCCCCTCTTATTCAAGAATATCATGGCAGTTTTCTTGGATAATTTCTTGTAGCATGATGTCAAGATTTATGTTTATTTCCAGGTTTTCAGATAGGCCTATGATTCTCAAATTGGATCTCCTAGATCTCTTTTCCAAGTCTGTTATCTTCTCCATGAGATATTTGAAGTTTCCATCTAATTCCATTCTTTTGACTTTGCTTTATTAATTCTTGCTGTCTTGTGATATCATTAGCTTCTACTTGGCGAATTCTAGTTTTTAAAGACAGGTTTTCTGCAATGATCTTTTGATTTTCCTTTTTGGTTTGGTCTATCCTGTTTTTTTATGGCTTCCATCAGGTCATTTCTGGTCTTCAATTTGCTTATCATTTCATTTTATTTATGGGGCTTCTTTTTCCAAGTGGGAGATTCTATCTTTTAAACTGTTATTTTCTCTTTGAACTATTTCCCACTTTTCTTGTCAAGCGTCTTCTATTTTTCTCAGTTCATAATCTCAAATCTGAGCTCCCCAAGAGCTTGTGTCCAATTTCCATTTTCTTGGAAGGTTTGAATGTGTTTGCTTGTTTGTCATCCTCTCCTGTCTCCTCTGTAGTCTAGAATTTTTCTCTATGAAAATTATCCTGGGTCAGGTTTCTTTTCTTTTTGTTTTTTGTTTGTTTGTTTGTTTTTTGGGGGGTATTTTTGGCAATTTCAGATTGTAGTTCCTGAGTGTTGGTGGCCTTTTCCCTTCCCAGTCAGAATTTTGAGTGTGGATGTTAAGCAGGTCTTTGTAAGTAACTACAGAGTAGTTTTTACCCTGAGGCCACTTTTCAACCTCACCTCGTCTAATTGTGAAGCTGCTCTTCACCCTATCTCTGAGCCCAATCTCTGTATTCCTCAGCTTCTGTTATAGGCAATATGGTGATTCAGTATTTGGGCCTGATAAAGAGATGGCCCAAGATCCTCAGATGGTATAAGGACCTTAATGAATAAGGATGGGAAGCCTAGGTGAACACTAAAGTTTGAAAATGAACACCAGGCAACACCAATATTTATTATTCAGTCAAGCACCAGTCCCACCTACAGTGCCCAAGCTTAAGTGGCAAGTGAGAAGCTGTGAGCTGACTCACAGCCTTTCTGGCTACTTGGCTTGGGATTGGGTTAATGGGTAAATGTTTAGTGTGAGAATAGTTATTAATGAGGTTGGACAAAGAGAATGACTGTGGCTTAGCTAAACTATTCCCTTTCCCCTTAGATGCAAGACTATTAACTAATCTTTGGAATAATAACAGTTTCCACCTGAATAAGTTCAAGGATTTAATTGTAATAACTCATGGGGTTGGATCAAAGATAAGAAAGATGGTGTGGGGCTGGCTATGTCAGTCTACAGGTGCCAAAGTTAGCTAACTAGTTGCTAATCAAGGTGGCAACTGGCTGGAGAGATCACTTCTCCTTCTTAGGCCCTGGCCAGGTCAGACCATGGCCCTGACCAGGTGGAGTGAGGTTTGATAAAATTCTTCTTGATGATTAGATGTTTAATGTATATCTCTCAGCCCTATTCAGCAACTTATGAACTGATACTCAGAATCAAAGGAATAAAAAAGGAGGAAAACATGAACTTATTAAAAAACAAGTGACCTAGAAAATAAATCTAGGAGAGACAATTTGAGAATTATTAGACTATATGAAAACCATGATCAAGAAATAACCTCTAACATCATATTACAAGAAGTTATCAAAATAACTGCCCAGAGATCCTCAAACAAAATTGATATTGAAATAATTCACCTCCAGGAAGAAATCCTCAAATGACAACCTCCGGGAATATAATAGGATGAGCTAATATAATATAAATGACAATCCTATTCAAATTAATTTACTTATTCAGTGTCATACCTATCAAACTACCAAAAACTTTTTATTATAGAATTAGAAAAAATTATAATAAAGTTTATCTGGAAGAAGAAAAGATCAAGAATATCAAGGGAACTAATAAAAAAAAGTGAAGGATGGGGGCCTAGCAGTAGCAGATATTAAACTATACTATAAAGCAGTGGTCATCAAAACAACATGGTACTGGCTAAGAGACAGAGGGTAGACCAAAGGAATAGACTAGGGGTAAATGATCTCAGTAAGCTAGTGTTTGAAAAACTCAAAGATCACAGCTTTTGTAACAAGAACTCACTCTGGCAAAAACTACTGGGAAAATTGGAAAACAGTGTAGGAAAATTAGATTTAGAACAACATCTTACACGCTATATCAAGATAAATTCAAAATGAGTAAATGAGAAATATAAAGAGTGAAATCATAAACAAATTATAGTATACCTGTCAGATCTTTGAGAAGGAATGAATTAAGACCAAGCAAGAGATAGAGAACATTATAAATGTAAAATGAGTTACTTTGATTATATCAAATTAAAAAGGTTTTGTACAAACAAAACCAATGCAATTAGGAGGAAATTAGGAGGAATTAGGAGGAAAGAAACAAACTGGGAAAAGTTTATAACAAAACTCTCTGACAAAGGTTTAATTCCCCAAATATATAAGGAGCTAAGTCAAATTTACAAAAAAAGAATCAAGCCATTCCCCAACTGACAAAAGTTCAAGGGACGTGCTTAGGCAGTTTTCATATAAAGAAATAAAAACTATTAATAAGCATATGAAAAATTATTCTAAATCTCTCCTGATTAGAAAAATGCAAATTAAAAAATAAAATTAAAGCAACTCTGAGTTACCATCTCACACAAAGCAGATTGGCCAATATGGCAGTAAAGGAAAATAATAAATGTTGGAGGGGATTTGGCAAAATTGCGATACTAATACACAACTGGTAGAATTAATCTAACCATTCTGGAAGACAATTTGGAATTATGCACAAAGGGTTTTAAAAGAATACTTGCCCTTTGGTCCATCCATACCACTGCTGGGTTTGTACCTCAAAGAGATAATAAGGGAAAATACTTGTAGAAAAACATTTGTAGCTGCACTCTTTGTGGTAGCAACAATATTGGGAAATGAGAGGGGGCATCAATTGGGGAATGGCTGAACAAATTGTTTCTGATAGTGATGAAATACTACTGGACTGAAAGAAATAATGAACTGGAGGAATACTAAGTGAACTGGAAAGACCTCCAGCAAATGATGCAAAGTGAAAGGAGAAGGACCAGGAGAACATTGTACACAGATAATGATACATTGAGGCATAATCAAATGTAATAGACTGTTTTACGAGGAGCATTGCAATGATCTAGGACAATCCACATCCAGAGAAAGAATTGTGGGAACAGAAATGTCGATCCAAAAACATATGATTAATAATGTGGTTCAATTGGGGATATGACTTGGGTTTTGATGTTAAAAGATCACTCTATTCCAAGTATGAATAATATGGAAATAGTTTTTGAACAATGATACATATATAACCCAGTGGAATTGCTTGTCAGCTCCTGAAGATGGGAGGGAAAAGGAGTAGGGAAAATCATGAAACATGTTACAATGGAAAAATATTCTAAATAATTTTTTAAAAAATCCAAAGGATACAGCAAAAGAAGTACTTAGAGGAAAAGTTTTATCTCTAGATGTTTACTTTAATAAATAAAAGAAAAAGCAGAACAATGAGCTGGGTATGCAACTAAAAAAATTAGAATAAAAACCAAATCAAAAATTTTCAAAGGCTAAGTTGGAAATCCTAAAAATGAGGAGAAATTAATAAAATTAAAATTCAGAAAACCATTTAAGTAGTAAATAAGACTAGGAGTCAGTTTTATGGAAAAAATAAAATAGATGGAAAATTGGTTAATTTTTTTAAAAAACAAAAGAAGAAAATTAAACTGACTACCAATGAAGAGGAGACTAAGGCAATTATTGGGAGCTATTTTGCCCAATTATATGCCAATAAATCTTACAACCTGTAAGATTAAAAATTAATATCCAAATACTCCAAGTATTATATTTAATAAGATTTATTAATAATAACAAAAAAAGTTTAAAAGAGTGCTAAGCTGCAGTTGTGAGAGAAGAGAGGCAGAGTTACACACAACTACATAAAACAACATAAGTATGCAACTCAGGGACAAAATGGAAAGGAATTCTAGGAGATGAAGTCCAAGGGTTCAAGATTTCTAATTATACAGATTTTAGTGAAATGGATGAATATTTACAGAAATATAAATTGACCATATTAACAAAAGATGAAATAGAATACTTAATCCCATCTCAACAAAAGGAATTGAACAAACCATTAATTTACTCCCTAAGAAAAAATCCCCAGGGCCAAATGGGTTCACAAGTGAATTCTATGAAACACTGGAGGAAGAATTAAACCTAATACTATATAAACTTATTTGAATAGTAAACAAAGAAGTTTTACCAAATCCCTTTTACAACACAAATATTGTGCTGTTACCTAAGCCAGAAAAAGCAAAAACAGAGGAAGAAAAGCATGGCCAATTTCATTAATAAATAGAGATGCAAAAATTTTGAATAAAATACTAGCAAGGAGATAATGACAATATATCACATGGATAATTCACTATGACAAGGTGAGATTTACACCAGGAAAATGCAGAGATGGTTTAAAAGTAGGAAAACTATCAGCAAAATTAACCATATCAATAGTCAAACTCACAGAAATTATATAATTATCTAAATGGATGCAGAAAAATCCTTTTACAAAATTAAAAACATATCCCTACTAAAACATTAAAAAGCATAGAAATAAATAGACCAGTCCTTAAAACAATAAGTAGTATCTTCCTGAATTAATTATTCTTTAAATTTTTGGTGGAATTCACTGTGATTCTATTTGTCCATGGAGCTTTTTGCTTAAGGAATTCATTTATACCTCAATCAATTTCTTTTTCCAAGATGGAATTATTTAAGTTGTATTTCCTCTTCTGTTAATCTGAGCAATTTTTATCCTTTAACTATTCATCGATTTCATTTTGATTATAAGACTTTTGGCATATATTGGATAAAATAGCTTCCAATAATTGTTTTTATTTCCTCTTCCTTGCCTGTAATTTTACCTTTTTCAATTTTAATACTGGTAACAGGGTTTTCTTTTTTTTGACCAAATTAACTAGTGAGTGTTCATTTCATCAACTCTTTGTCCTACTTGTTAATTCAATAATTTTCTTAATTTCAATTTTATTAACATGTCTTTTGATTTTGCAGGTTTCCAATTTGATGTTTAATTGGGAGAGTTTTAATTTGTTCTTTCAAAATATTTTAGATGAATCCCCAATTTGATTGATTAATTGATCTGCTCTTTCTCTACCTTATGATATAAGCATTTACAGATTTAAATCATCCCCAACTATTACTTTGGCTGCATGCTAAAAACTTTGGATGGTGTATCTTTTTTATTCTTTTTAAGGAAATTGTTAGTTGTTTATGTGAATACTTCTTTAATCCCTTTGTTATTTCATATAATGTTATTTAACTTCCAAATAATTTTCTATCTTTTCCCCTAACCCTTTGTGTAGCATTATGGTCTAAAATAGAACTATTTAATATTTCTGCCTTTCTGCATTGGTTCATGAGATTTTTGCATCCTAATATATTACCAATTTTTGTGAAATTGTGTGCTAATGAGAAAAAGTATATTCCTTTCTCTTTCCATTCACTTTTCTCCAGAAGTCTCTCAAGTCTAACTATTCTGAAATTCTATTGACCTCCTTAATTTCTTTCTTGCTTATTTGTTGGTTTGATTTTTCTAATTCTGGAAGGAGAAGGTTAATATTCATATTGTGATATGGAAAATGACAGGTTGGAATTCCTGCAGGATACAGGGTCAAACCTCACCCAGAGTTCTCTGCATGGGGGGTCCCCTGGAATTCTGGGTGAGGTTTGACCCTGCATCCTGCAGGAATTCTGTGGAATTCCTGCCATTTTCCATATTACAATATTAATATAGTTTTATTGACTCTTTCTTCTTGTAACACATAGTTTTTCCTTTAGGGATATAAGTACTATGCTATTTAGGGCATATGTGTTTAATATTGATATTACTTTATCATATATGGTTCCCTTTATTAATATGTAATTTCCTTCCTTATTTATTTTAAGTCAGTTTTCACTTTGGAATTGCTTGAGACTATAATTGTTACCCCACCTTTTCTAACTTCAGCTGAAACAGAGTAGATTTTGATCCAACCCTTTACTTTTACTCTGTGTGTATCTCCCTGATTAAAATTAGTTTCTTATAGACAGCATATTGTGGAATTCTGCCTTATAATCCACTCTGCTATCTGCTCATATTTCAGGGAGTACAATATTTCTAACCCCTCTTTAGCAAGCATGACAATCCTTAAAATGCTTGAAGATGTGAGTCACACCAGCTTCCCTCCAAGTTTTATTTTTTCCAGAATGAATTTCTTTCTTCAGGTGAACCTCTAATAATATGGATTTCATCAAGGGCACTCTATTTTGGATGCTTTCTACCCTATTGGTGTTATCTCTAAGTTGGAAATTTTGAAACAAACAAAATCATATAGTAATATTCTGATGAGAGAAGAGATCAATGGGGCAGTAACTTTCTTATTTTCAAAAGCTGCATCCTCTTAATTTAACCCAAAATGGAATTATCTCACTTTGTCAACTATAACAATCCAATTCAGAGATAATTAATAACCTCATAAAGGATAGTGAATCATGTAGTCAGAAGCTAGGATGCATTGAAGTAAGTTTAGGAGTAAAAAATGTGAGAGGGAGACTAATGAGTATGGTAAGTTTATTTGTAGGAGATTACCTATGAAAATGAGGACAGGTATACCATGAGGGGATGGTAATAGAGTGAAGTAATACTATAATTTCTTTGTTTGTCTTGCTTTTTAACATTAGAAGGACTAGATTTAAGCTTATGCATCAATTGATGAAGTGTATTTTTCTTAATAAAGAAAATAATATAGAGTGAGATGAAAATCTTTATTTCAAGGAAAAATTGTTTTCCCGATACAATATCATTGGTGGTAAGGATAAGAGAAATCTGGACAGACATAGAGGTGACAAGAAAGGAACTAGAAAGGAGGTGATTGAAAACTTAATAGAGATGAGTAATAATTGACAAGAAAAACCCAAGACAAAACATGAAAGGGTGAGAGCAGGACAAAATTGGAGGAGTCTAGCCTTGTTAACAGGAAGATTTACCTTTTCTTCCAACATGAGTTAAAGAAGAATAAAATGTGTTTGAGGCATGAATTATGGAGAAAAGGGAGAATATGTGGCAAAGTCTTCTGCTGTTAAGTAGGATAGGGCTTTTCTAAGGAGCTTGAGGACAGAAAAGTAAAGAGGCAATGGGACATATGATAATCATTTGTGTAAGATTAAAAGACAGGTTATCAGTGACATTTGAAAAGAGAATAGTATATTCACCAGTAGGGGACCAAGTAAACATGGTTGTATGACTTTTTCCTGGAGCCTTTTTGCATAGTGATTTAGAAGAAGTGACAGTAATCTACACTTATTCCATATTACTCTCCTCTGTTATCCAAACTCAATATTCTGTTTCTCATCTTTATGCCTCTTGAAAGGCCATCATCTCCTTTGCTTGAATGGTGTCATTTTTCACCTCTTCCTTTTGAAATGACTATCACCTTTTTGAGTTTCTCTCAAATACCACTCACCTGCCTCAAAAAATCCATTGTGGATTTTCAAATCTGCATACCATTTAATCTTATTGTTTTTGTTTTTTTTTAACCCTTACTGATGCTAAGTGTTAATTTCAATATAGAAGAGCAGTAAGGGCTAAGCAATTGGAGTTAATATCTGATACAGATTAAACTCAGAACTACTCATATCCTGACCTGGTTCTCTGTCCACATAGCCATCTAATTACCCCTTTCACCTCACTGTTAATGCTCTATCCTTTCATAAATTATGATAGAGATCCCCAAAGTGATCTAAGATAACGGAAGAGAAGATACTTGTGCAAAAATATTCATCACATTTGTGTGTGTGTGTGTGTGTGTGTGTGTGTGTGTGTGTGGTGGCAAAGAACTAGAAGTTGACCTTTTAATTGGGAAATGACTGAACAAATTCTTGCATATGATTTAATTGAACACTACTGCACAATGAGAAAGAATAATAAACAGGATGATTACCAAAAAATCTGGGTAACTATTAAATAATATAAAGTGAAGAGCAAAACCAAGAGAGCATATACACACTAATAGCAATAAAATATGATGATCAAACTATGAATGACTTAGTTATTGTCATAAATGCAAAGATTCAGGATGAATGCAAGGATTTCATGATGAAAAGCACTCTCCACTGCTATCAAAGGAACTGACAAAATCTAAATAAGAATTAAAGCATGCCTTTCCTCTCTTTATTTCCTCCATTAGTTTTTCTTTAGTGTAAGCCATATATGTTTTCTTTCAAATCATGAACATGGAAATATTTATTGTATAATACATTTACAACCTATAACATATTGCCTGCTATGTTGGGGAAATAGAAGGAATGGGAGGGAGGGAGATAACATGGATTATACAATGACAGAAAGCAATTATTGAAAATTGTACCAACATGAAATCTGAAAAAAATTATGGAAGAGAGTAAGCATGTATATGTTGGGAAGGGACAGAGAAAAAGAGAGACAGAACCACAAAGAAATAGAGAGGAAGAATGAAAGAGAGAGAAAAGAGAGATAGTGACAGAGATAGAGAGAAAGAAAAATAGAAAAACAGAAACAGAGACAGAGTGAAAGAGACTGATGGAGAGAGACAAAGACAGAGATACAGGTAGAGAGTGTGAAGGGTTAAATTGGGTGAGGGCGGGTAGTGCTTTCAACAAAATCCAGTGCACAGTTTATTAAATGCAAAAATAACTTAGTTTATTATTAGGAAATATGGATAAAAAATAGGAAAGAGGAAAGTGAAAGTAATCTTACGATAGCTTGAAACTATACCCCAGATCCCAATCCTAACTAAATTTCTCTAAAAAACCCTAATTCTATCTGCCTTAGAGGGCAGTATCTTCTGCTAGGCCTAAGCCCTCACCTACTCTCCTACTCTCACTAGCTAATCATATAATTGCTATCTACCTACCTTATCTACCCAGGTTATTAATAATCAATAAGCCTGTTAAGACCTTAATTCCATTCTCTGTCTCCAATCAGAGTGCTAGCAGCACAACCTCTCCCCAGGAGACCCAGAGACAAAAATCCCTTTGCAGCCCTATGCAACTGACTCACTTTGCTTGGCTACACCCTTCTAACTGTCACTAACTGACAAGCAGCACAGCAGGTGGTCTCTGACAACTTGCACAGTAGGGGGTCTCTTACTGAAAAATATTAATGCTCCTTTTCCTCTTAAATATAAAAAGGATAAATTAATAAAAACTCTCTTAACATACCCACCCTGAGATCCACTCTCCCCAGTGAATCTTTCAAATAAAACTATCCTCTATATTATAAACAAGGAGAAATATAGAAAGTAAAAAGCAAAATAATTCTTGTAACGTGCAAGTCTCAAATAAATATAATTCCAAATATTTACAGTTACAAAAATTACAATCACAAAATGGTGACTATACTCTACATAAATAAAACCTATCCTTATTATACTTTATAGAAATAAGAACCTAGAAATAATAATTCAGATATACCTTATAATTACTATACACAAAAAATTAAACAAGAAAAATAAACAAGAACCTTCTATACACATTATATACATCTAATATCTACCTTATATACACATTATATACATATAACATATACACATATAATAAAAGAAAGAAAAAAGCAATGGAGGGGACAAAAATTTTTGCAAAATATTTATTATATGTTGGGCAGCTGGGTAGCTCAATGGATTGAGAGTCAGGCCTAGAGACCAGAGGTCCTAGGTTCAAATCTGGCCTCAGACATTTCCCAGCTCTGTGACCCTGGGCAAGTCACTTAACCCCCATTGCCTCACCCTTACCACTCTTCTCTCTTGGGGCTAATACACAGTATTGACTCCAAGATGGAAGGTAAGATTAAAAAAAAAGATAATTGAACATTTAGATAGATTAATATTTAAATCATATTATTCATACTCAAGAACCTTTGGTATTAAGCTAACATAATTGTCTGTTTCATCACCCTTTTTCATTTTTTTAAGAGAAAGGTAGCATTCTCCTTTTTAATTGGTAACTATTTCGGGAAATTGAAGAATGAAGTGAAAATCGTATTGCCTCCTCTGAAATCTAATGAAGGAGGGATGAACACAAAAGCACAATCAATCATTTCTTTCCTCTGTTTTTGTTCATGTATTTGTCCTGAACCTGTAGCTTTCTGACCATCTCCTAGGTGGGAAGAAACACAAGTTCATGTGTCTATGACAGTGTGTCATGAAGGATCTTCATGGCAATATGTTTTAACAGCTTCTAGGCTATAACCACATAGAAAAGATGGAAATAAGAACTCTGGCCAGCCTGGTTTAACTACTTACTTGTGAGCACAGCTCACAGTAAGAGTCAAGATATATATAGGGAAATTACACAAGATTTATTTATAGAAGCCATTTATGTTGAACTAGCAGTTTTCAATGGTGTCAGCAATTCTCCATTGTACTTATTTGTTACTACAGTACTCAGCAAGAGTGCAATCCTATTAAACCTGTACAATACATTACACAAAATGGTAATCATTTCCCATTTTATAAAATAAAAAGGAGTGTGAAATCTGTACAATTGAAAAGTCCTAATAGGCTTTCAAGATGAAAATGCATAGTCTTTGCCAAGTTATTCATAAATGCACTTTTTTTGTTCTTTTCTTGACTCACTTCCAATGTTTTCTCTTTAGCTGATGAAAAAACATA
This sequence comes from Gracilinanus agilis, assembly GCF_016433145.1. Lineage (NCBI taxonomy): Eukaryota > Metazoa > Chordata > Mammalia > Didelphimorphia > Didelphidae > Gracilinanus > Gracilinanus agilis. Next base: position 609,377,451 of record NC_058130.1, on the reverse strand, counting down.
ACCTCCATGTTATACCTGACTTCATGAATCAAGTTGAGAAGAAAATGGCCTAGAAACAGGCTTTGGGGTATGCATTTTTTTCATGTCTAAGCACAAGCTTAGCTTTTATTTCCCATAACTCAACCATCTCACCTTAATAATTATGAGTTCCTTGAAGTCATTGTGCTACTCTAGATATTAATAGTGATAATACTTTAAAATAATGAATATTAGATTAAAAAAATATTTGGTGAGATCATCTGGCATTTCCTATTTTCATGGGGCTCTAATCATTGGAACAGACAGAAAATAAAAACATCATGGACCTGACATTCCAGATACCTGAATGTTAGAACTAATTATAACTCTTAATCATGTGATTATCTTGGAGAAATCATTTATTTCAGCTCTAAGTCTCAGCTTCCCATCTATATAATAAAGATAGTAGACTTAATCTTCTTTAAGTCCCTTTCCAGACTTTATGAAATGATAACATGGTGAGATGAAAACAATTATTCCTTTTCATTCTCAAATTCTCTGCTTCTAACTTTAAACTACTATTATATGCAAAGAAGGGTACTGAAGACTGAGCTACTTCTTTATAGGCCCAGAAATAAGAATGCCTGTTAGCTCTATTTAAAGAAGTTGCTAATCCCAACTTACATGTGAACACAGTCATCTTCCTTTTAAGAGTTTTGAGCAATCTTTGGACATGTTACCTGCAAATATTGGGTTGGGTTTCTAGCAATGATGTCTGATGAATTAATTTAGCTACTTCATAGTTTTCTCACTCTTCGTAGCATGCCCATTCAAATTTCCAAGTCCTTTAAAATTGTTCCCAGTACCCCATTATTTCACTCATCACTCTAAAGCCCATTATTTCTACTTTACACAATAATAGGATTTAGAGGTTAAAGAAACATTAAAGATCATTGAGTTCAGGCTCCTCAATTTTCAACTGAGCTGACAGGAAGATCAGACTTAAAATCCCACTTCTCCTTTCTGTTATTTATGTGACCATGGACAAATAACTTCTAAATGTTTCAAGTTAATCACCTATAAATGGAAATATTCAGATTACATTGCATCAGTGATCCATTTTAACATGAAATCTTTATAATTATAATTTAATTATAATATAATAAACAAATACAAATCTTTACAATTATAAAATGACTTATAAATCTATGAAATTATGAAATCTATGATCCTATGCTCCCAGAACTAAAACAAAGATATTTTAAATGACTTGTTTAAAATGAGATGAGTAGTATCTAGTAGAACCCCTCTCCTGGTTTTGTTGCTGTTGTTTTTTCATATATTTAGAATGAATGCCTCAGTATCATGTTTGGAAAGGATTGCCCATAACCAGTTTCAATCACACATGTTTGAAGGACACTTTTTCTAATCATATAGGTTTACAGGAAATCATATCTTATTCATAGAATTTTACTATTAAAGCAGAAGTGAAAAACATAAATAATATCAGCTCTATATAATAACTTGAAATTAAATATTATAAGGAAAAAGGGCAAAATGTATTTTGGAAATTTAGAATAGAATAGAAATTTCTAGTCAGAAGTTTATTTAGCCCAAGTTTTACTTAAAGCCTTTATGTGTTAAATATTTGATAAGGATGGAATGAATTGTGTTTAAACCAAATCACGAAATGTGAATTCATATTTAATTTTAATTTCCTATAATATTTCTGTATGAATTCATATATGCATTCATGGCTACATATATTCATATGTGTGAATATTAACACAAATGAGTGTATATGTGCATATTCATGTACCCAAATAGTCAAAGTTTCTCTGTGATATAGTAAAGGAAAACATAGTGTTTTGTTTTGATTTTGTATTGCTTGGAGTGTGTGAAGGAATAGGGTATAAATTTGATCCATGCCAAAAAATACCTAGTGTGGTAAATGCATAAAAAAACAAAACTTGTGAAATAGAAGTGTGAACAATTATAATACAACTTATAAATCATATTTAGCATTGGCTATCTTTGGTTTCTAATATTAAGGGCGCATAAGGCAATGTTAAATTGTTATGTCTGGACTCATAAAGATCGACTCTAAAGTTACTTTAATTGAAAACATTAGCAGCAGGTGTTTTTCTTGCCCCATATCTATCCTTTGGTATTAAACCTGCCAGTCTAAATAGTCAAATACTTTTCTCCAGAGGTTAAATACTACACACCAAATAATATTTTACATAGGCCAGATTGACCTTATTTAGTTAGTTCCTTTTTCTTTAATGAATCATTATGCAAACCAAGGTGAGGGACCATGTGTTTTCCCTATTACTTATTTTTAAATGATTTAAAATATTTAGAACATTTGGAATGCTAAATCCCATACGGAAGAAATAGTTATGTCAGCATTTAGAGTATTTGCAAACATATATTCTGTGAAATTCATGTGTTAACATGATAATTGTTTCCATACAAGCACACCATGGTGTGGTTAGTAGAAGTAGGGGCAAACCATGCAAGATTAAATTTCTTCTTAAATAAAGTGAATTTATTTAACTTTTTCAAAGATGGGGCAAGGAAGCATAAGGATTGACAAGGCAAATATTATAATTTCAAATATTTTCTTTTTTTTAAAATTCTCATTAGGTATGAAAAATAATTAGCTCTTAAAGTCTATACTTATATTTCTGTCAGTTTTATCCCTAAACTATGGGAAAAAATTGTAGTGTGCCCTGAAATTTTATGAATCTGATTTTGAAAGAAACAGAGAAAAAGGGCACAAAATTCTGCCTACCACCTAAAAGATATGGAATAGACTCAATTTTCAGAATGAGACATATAATGTGTTAGAATTTGTTTTTGTTTTATTTTTTAATTTATTATTTATTTTTAACATTATTAAAATTAATTCAAATACTTTCCCTCCAATCTCCTCCTTCAGCCACAGAGAAGGAATATCAAATATCCATGTCAAGTAACAGAAAATATGTTTCTATATTAGTCACTTTTTAAATCAGGAAAAATAAACTACATAAAATATATTTTGATTTGCACTTAGAATTCATTGGTTCTCTCTCTGGAGATGAATAGTCCTTTTTAAAATCAGGAGTCCTTTGGAATTATCTTGGATCATTGTATTGTTCATAGTGGCCAAGATTTCACAGTTGATCATAATTAAAATATCACTATCACTATGCTCTATGTTATCCTGGTTATTCTCATTTTATTTAGCATCATTATATTAAGGTCTTTATTGTCATATTTTCTTAAAACACTCTCTTTGTCATTTCACACCACACAATAGGACTTTATAACAATCATATGCCACAAATTGTGAGCTATTTCCCAAATAATGAGCATCTTCTCAGTTTTTACTTCTTCACAACTATAAAAGGAGCTGCTCTGAATATTTTTGAATATGTAAGTCTTTTTCTCTTTCCCTTTTATATCCTTGGGATATTGATATAACAGTAGTATTGCTAGATTAAAAGATATACAATTTTATATCCCTTTGGGCCTAGTTGGAAATTGTTCTCCAGAATGGTTAAACCAGTTTATTAGTCTATCAATGTTCATTAGTGGACCTCTTTTTCCTTCATTCCCTCCAGTATTTGTCATTTATCATCCATGTGAAGTAGTACACTCAGAGGAGTTTTACTTTGCCTTTCTCTAATCAAGAATTATTCAGAACATTTTTTGATATCACTATGTGTTGCTTTGAATTCCTCTTCTGGAAATTTCCCATTTTTATTCTTTGACTATATATCAGTTGAAGAATGGTTTATTTTTTAGTTTCTTTTTAATGTTTGACATAGCATCATAATGTTGATTTTAGGATTCTAATTTTATCACTTCAGGTTTATGGGTGAGTTCATCCCAATCACATTGTGATTACTGTGTTTTTCCCTCCATCCCATTTTCTTTTATTTTTTCTTCTTCTCTCTTTCTTTTTTGCATTTTGGAAATCATAATTTATTTATTTGTTCGTTTGTTTGTTTGTTTGTTTGTTTGTTTGTTTGACCCTCCTTTCACTTGTCATACAACAAAAGGCATCACACAGTAAAATACATAGATTATGTCTTTCATGTTTCTACTTCTCGGTTCATTCTTCAGAGGTAAATATTCTCAAATTATTCCTCAAATATTAAAGCTATAACTGTATATACTATTCTTTTCATTCTAGCCATTTCACTTTTCATTATCTCATATAGTTCTTTCCAAGTTTTTTCTTAAAAAATTATTCTGCTCATCATTTTTATGGTGCACTAGTATTCAGCTAGCCATTTCCCAATTGATGGACGTCACCTCAATTTCTAGTTCCTTGCCACCACAAAGAGAGCTGCTATAAATATTTTGGAGCATATAGGTTCTTTTCCTTCTTCCCTATTCTACTTGGAAAATAGACAGGCAATGGTATTGCTAGGTCCAAGGATATGCTCTTCAGGCATAATTTCTAATTGTTTTCCAAAATGTTTGCATCAGTTCACTTATACCAACAGTGTATTGGGGTTATCACTTTTCCACATTCAAACATTTTACATTTTACCCTTTTGTTATTTTAGGTGTGAAATGATAACCTTAGAATTGTTTTGTTTTGCATTTCCCTAATCATAGTGATTTAGAGAATTTTTTTCATCCATCTACATATGGCTTTGAATTTACCTGAAAACTATTCATATCTTTTGCTCATTTAACAATTGGGGAATGAATCTTAACCCAACAAATTTGATAAAGTTCTCTACATATTTTAGTTATAAGAAATCTATCCTAGAGACTTTCTGAAAATGTTTTCCCAGTTTTCTGTTTTTCTTCTAATCTAGACACCTTCTGTGTCCTGTTTTCCTTCTAATCTTTTATTTGTACAAAAATTTCAATTTAATATTTTCAAAATTGTCTGTTTTTCATCTCACAATACTTTCCATCTTTTGTTAATTTATAAGTTCTTCTCCTATGTATAAGTCTGATTGGTAATATGTTCTTTGTTTTGTGAATTTGCTTATGACACCTTCTTTTATGTCTAGATCATGTTTCTATTTTGATCATATCTTAGAGAATCATGTAAGATATTGGTTTATACCTACTTTCCATCAAACTACTTTCTGGCTGTCCTAGAAATTTTTATCAAATAGTGATTTTTTTATCCCAATAGCTAGGATCTAAATTTTTGTAAAATACAGCATTACTGTAATCTTTTGCTATTATTTGGTGTATGTCTGTTCTGTTTCTCTGATCTACCTTCCAAATTTTAACCAGAAAATAGCTTTAATAATAACTGCTTTACAAAGAAATTTTAAACCCATTGCTGTTAGACCTCCATTATTTACATTTTTTATTAATTCTTTTGATATTCTTGGTCTTTTGATCTTCCAAATGAATTTTGTTTTGAATTTTTCTCGCTCACTGAGATATTTTTGTGGTAATTTCATTGAGATTGCATTGAATAAGTAGATTATTTTAGCTTGGACTGACATTTTAATTATATTGGCTTTGCCCATCCATGAACAATTAATATTTCTGTAATTATTTGTATCTGATTTTATTCGTGTAAATATTGATTCATAATTATATTAATTAAGTTTATGGCAGGTATAATCCCAGGTATTTTATATCCTCCTTCTTTACTAAAATTATTGATAGTTTCAACTAACCTTTTAGTTGAATCTGTCATCTTCAAAGTGAGATAACTTTATTAGCTTTCATCCCATTCTTTTTCCTTCAATTCTTTTTTCTTCCTTTATTGCTATTGTTAGCATTTCTTAAAATCATATTAAATAATATTGATGATGGACAACTTTGTTTCTCTGATTATCTGATTGGGATGACTTCTAGTTTGTCACTGTTACAAATAATATTTACTGATGGTTTAATTCAATATTTCACATCTTTTTAAGAAAAGGAAACTCAATTTGTATCTTTGCTTTTCATCATTTTAAATAGGAAATAGTTTTGTATTTTCTCAACAGCTTTTTCTATATCCAGTGATATAATCATATGACTTTTAGAACTTTTGTTATTATTATGATCAATTATGTTGATAGGTTTTTCTTATATTAAACCATATCTGCATTCCATGTATAAATTCTAGTTGTTAGCAATGTGTAATCTTTGATAGTGTTGTAGTCTCCTTGCTACTATTTTATTTAGGATTTATATAATCATATTCATTAATTAATTTGGTCTATAATTTCCTTTCTCTGTTTTTGCTTATTTTCTTTATTATTTATGTATAAATACCATATTTGTTTCTTAAAAGAAGTAAAACCAAGCTCTTTCTTTACCTATTAATTTAAATTTTTTTTGATATTTGAAATCTTTAAGTCTTTCAGTGTTTGGTAGAATTCATTTGTGAATCCATCAGTTCCTGACTGCTTCTTTTTATAAGGAAGTTAATTTATAGTCTGTCAATTTATCTTTTATGAATAAGTTTATTTAGGTATGTTATTTCCTACTCTGATAGTCTAGGCAGTTAATATTTTTGTCAGCATTCTTCCATTTCAAGTACAATGTTAAATTTATTCACATATAATGAGCAAAATAATACTCTACTAGTAATTGCTCTAATTTCATCCCCACTTACCATTTTTATCTTTGATGTTAGTGGTTTGTTTTCCTTCTTTCTCTTTTCAAAATCATCTTAACCAAGTTTATTTATTTTATTGATTGTTTTTTAATAGAACCAATGCTAAATTTTATTTATTAATTCAATGTCTTTTTCTCTTTCTCTCTTAATCTTGAACCTCTTCAAAAATATTTTTTCTTCTAACCTTTTTCTCCCTTAATTTTTCCTCCCTTTATAATCCTGCCCAAATGTTCTCATCCCCTTTCCCTCCTTTTTCCCTATCAGGTATATTATATTTCTATGCAAGTTTAGTCTGTATATAGATAAAGATAGATATTCTTCCAAATTTGAGACAATAATGATGAGAGTGAAGTTCAAGCTTTGTCAATAATGCCCCCACAAGAAACGCACACACATTTCTCCTTTCACTGTAAAAGGTCTTCCTTGCGCATATCTCTCTCCCCTTCTCCCAGAGCATCCCTTTTTTTCACCCCTACATTTTCTTGAAATTATTCTAACATATTCTACTTTATTTGTATGTAAACATTTTTAAGTGCCCTACTAATAATTAAAGTCTCAGGGGTAACATTTATCATCTTCCCATATGAGAATTTAAACAGTTTAACTTTATTGAGTCTTTCATGATTTTTCTCTTGTTACATTTATGATTCTCTTGAGTCTTCTGCTTGAACATCAAATTTTTATATTCAATTCTAGTCTTTTCATTAGGAATGCTTGAAATTCTTCTATTAAAATATACACTTTTTCTCCTAAATGATTATACTGTTTTCTCTAGACAGATGATTCAATTGCTTTTCAATCATTGGATCATTGTCTTTCACTTGCCCAATTCTGATTGTTAATAAATCATTTTCTTCAGTGAGAATTTATGTCCTTTTTTTCAATCTGGCTATTTCTATTTTTAAGAGATACTTTTCTTCAGTTAAGTTTTCTGCTTCTTTTTACCAAGTTATTAATTTTCTTTTCATAATTTTCTTCCATCACTCTCATTCTTTTCCCATTTTTTCCTCTATCACTCCTCACTCTTTCTTTAAATCTTCCAGGCATTCTTGTTGGACTTGAGTCCAATTAATATTTTTCCTTGAAGTTTCCTTTGATGCTCTTCTCAATTGACATTTAAATTCTGAGTTTATGCCTTTGTCTTCCCTGCCATTATATTAGCTTTTTATGCTCAACTTTTTTGGTGTTTTCTTATTCCCCATGCCTATTTTTTACTTTGAACTTAATATCAAAGTTGGGCTCTGCTCAACTGGGATTGGGGAAGCATTGTCCCCAAACTGCAACCTTTTTTATGCTCCCCTTTTTAGCGCTAGCACAGGTGGATATGAAAGTTTTCAATGCTTCTAAGTTTGTATGATTCTGGATGAATTTTGGTCACTGTCTTAGTGGTCATTGATTTAGGAAGATCTGGTCCTTTGCAGCCATGAGCATTAGCATTCTCTTTGCTTGGAACAGTGACTTTGATCCCTGTTGTCTTGTGACTGATCCCCAGAGCTACTCACTACCCTAGAACTGAAATCCAGAATTGCTTATGGGTAATAGAGCAGAGAATCAGTGTCAGCTTTATTAAGTACCAGCAAAAGTTTCCTATGGTCTCTTTTTTTCTAGTTTCCACTATTCTTACCATTTTTGAGCTGAGAGTTTCTGAATCTTCTACTGCTGTGACCATTTGCAGTAGCAATTAATGTGTGAGTTCTAAACAGACCTCCATTCTGTTATTATAGTCATCTTCTAACTTGGAATTTTTTGGAGGGCAGAAAAAAAAATTCTCAACCTTACCTTTTGTTACTTCTTCCACCCAAAATTTGATTCAAGGTCTTATTTTAAAGTTGTTTGGAAGAAAATATTTTTTAAATAGCTAGGTTTCCTCTAATCGACCATTTTGTTCCTGTAATTACTTTAAGTGGAATTTCTTAGAATTTTTGCATCATTGTTTATGTTTAAAGGGCTTTATTTTTATTTTCTTCTTTCTCATTAGTGTTAGAAAAACTGTTGAGAGCGGATAAAAAAATAAATGTTTTTTAATGGAAATAAAGGAAAGAATTTTGAAAAAGAATACCTTATCCCTATAATTCATTCCCTGCTTCTCTGTTAGGTGCATTCTGTCCTTATATAACAAGGAAAAGAAAAGGAAAGTCTTTTGAAGCAACACTATATTAACTAATGTAATATGATGTCATACAATGGACTAACAGTAAACAAACACATACACACTCATACACACACAGACTATTTTTTTCCTTTAATTGAACTTGAGCTGAGGATCTTCTGGATCCAAAAGCTTCAATTGTACTAAAATACACATTTATTTCTTAACAATATAAGAAATAATTCCCCTATAAGATCTTTAAAATATTTTGCTAACAAATCAGAAATAGGACTATAGTTATACTATGACTTAATTGATGAAAAAGAACTTAACATCGGTCACTTCTGGAAATGGAATGAATACCACCTCTTTTGCCATCTTATTTGAATTCTAGGCTACTATGTTTTCTTTAATTCTTGAACATTAATATTATCTAATGGTATAAAATCATGATAGACACAGCTTCTCTTCTGAGAATAGCCACTGATTTATTATATTGTTGAGAGAACTTCTTTCCTAAGTTATATTTGTTGCTGAGTGGTTACTAGTAGCTTATTATCTATTTGTTTGTTTGTTTTCTGATCAACCTAATATGAATAAATTATAAAATAACATATCTTCTTTATTAATTAGTAAATTAAAATTCTTGTTCTAATTTGATACAGTATCATATAGGGCCATGTTGAGGTATGTTTGTAATACATGCCAGAGGGCACTTCTCCCTTCCCCCTCTCCACATATGCCTGAGGACATTTCTCATATAACTTGCCCCTCTGCCCAGTAGCTCAATAGGGGTATTTCCTCCATCCCCATCTGCTATAAGGCAGGAGGCTCATATGTGATGTAAAAGTTGCAGTTTGGACACTTGGTCTATAAAGGTTTGCCATTACTGGTATAGGGTATTCTTGGGTAGAAGATATATATTCACGAATGGAGATTGTAAATTATTTTTAATTTATATTCTGAAACATTGAAAAATTAAGTGACATGGTCATGGTTACACATCTGAAATATATCACATTTTTAAAGTTAAACCTTAATCTTTATAATATTATGTCTTACCTTCTAGGTTAGGGGTTCTTTTTTATTAAACCCTTACCTATCTTCAGTCTTAGAATCAATACTGTATATTGGTTCCAAGGCAAAATAGTGGGGATTAAGGCAATGGTGGTTAAGTGACTTGCCCAGGGTCACACAGGTAGGAAGCGTCTGAGGCTAGATTTGAACCTAGGACCTCCCACATCTATCTGTCTCTCAATCCACTGAACCCCTATTAATTTTCTTTGTGTCAACTATTCTATGAATTTATTCTTACAACAATTCTAGGAGGTAACTGCTATTATTGCCTCAACCTCTCTTTTATTTACATAAGAAAACCTTGTCAGGAAAAAGTAAATTGACTTTACAAAATTGACATAGTTTGCTAGTCTTGATCTAAACTCATGCCAATTTGACTACAGCTCTAAAGCTTTTAGCCACTGCATCATTTAATGGTTTCTAATAAAATAGTTCATAAGTTTCAGAACCAGGACTAAAAGATACGATCTTAATATAAGTCCATTACTCTCTCCACTATACTTTAAAATGCAGTATGGGTCCTATACCCACTGATTTGGTATTTGTTCATTCATGCAACCACAGTAACCATGGGGAAAAATGAAAACTTTATGAAATTCCTACAAATTATCTATCTATCTATCTATCTATCTATCTATCTATCTATCTATCTATATCTATATATATATATATACCTACCCTTTTCTGTATGTATTTCTGGAAAGGATAACTTTTGAATTAATTTTTTAAAGCTGTTAGAAGAAGAAACATTAAACTTTTCAACATAGTATAAATTACCAGTAGTGATGCGTGTGCAAACATTTTTGTCACTACAAACTTTGTAAATTAGTTATTCATGCAAATTAAAATGATCACTGAAAGCAGCTGGATTTCATTATGCAACAAAAATCAAAATGGCTGCAAAGCAAAATGAACTGTTACCAGAACATGGGAGTGACAGGGGTTGACAAAATTTCCATGCCATTATTTTTTTGTTAAGTAAGCTTCTTTTTGAAAAAGAGAAGTAACATTCTTTTGGTTGTTGTAATAACTCAACTGCCTTAATTGGTTCATAAGTAGCTAACAATCACCTGCACACTTCTGCCCTCTCTAACATGAAGACAGAGGTATCTGGTGACTACACCATCTTCATCTTAGAGGATAGTAGGCCCCTTCAGGTCGGGGTTGAAATAGAGAGTTAATGTAGATCATTGGCATTTTTAAAATGGCAAAAAAAAAAAAAAAAAAAAAAAAAA
>NC_058130.1:609297277-609366125 GCF_016433145.1 Gracilinanus agilis | reverse complement strand
TATATATATATATATATATATATATATATATATATATATTTCATGAGTTTCAAAATGCCCACAATGCTAGTATAGGCTGGTAAAGACTGTCAGTCCAGCAAATGATTTATCTATGAGAGAAAGACAAAGGCATAGACAGTAATAGGGAGACAGAAAGAAAGAGAGTTGTTGTTGTTATTGCTTGTTATTTTCCCATAGGACCAATGACATAATGAGTGATGTCTTAACTTGTACAGGAATTGAATTTAAGTAAGGCAGAGTTGCCCAAAGTCATTAGTTTCACTCTTTTTCAGAATCATCAATTTCTGGTGGCAAGACAAATGTCAAGGTGACTGTCAGTGGCACAGAATTCAATACATTATTGATATCTGACCAAACTCTAAGCACTTCACAGCACCTGCTTAAGGTACTTTCAGGGCCAGTGGAACAACTTGGTTTCAGGCACCCATTCCACCTGTGGAAGTCTTTATATGTTTAGGGTAGACACTTCCCTAATTCACTAGTGCATTTTCTCATCCATAAGTTATTCTTTACCGAGATGAATTTACCAGGTTGTGAAAGCAGAGTATGCTATAGCTCTCTGGAGTCACAAGTGAGTATTAGGTGGACACAAAAAGTGAATGAGCAACTCTGAAAAGAGCCCCATAAGGCATCACAAGAGGTGATAGTCCTCTTTGAGTGCATATATACTACAAGAGAGAGTACACTACAGTATAATGACAATACACTTTATTATATTGGATTTAAGGTTGGCAATATCTTGCTATGTGTTTAACTTATGGATTAAATTTTATCATACATATGAATGTATAAGAAAATTATATCACAAATGAAGTCAGAATATTAATGCTTATGTCTGTGATTTCAGCCATTCAAAGTGGATCTTGAAATGTATCCCCACTGATAAGGGGCCTATAGTTTACTTAGATATTTCCATGATCTATCATTTGGACAGTTTAATTGATATACGTTTTTGTAAGCTGCTTTCTGTGGAAGAGTAATTTATCATAAAAATCCTGACAATTAACTTTTCTAAACTTGGGCTGTGCCTGAGATAATAGATACAATCACATCTATCTGTCACTAAATCTACAGGTATTTCAATTATATATCAAATTGACTAGTTTCTGCTTTATTGCTATGATTATCAAGAACTATCAGTTATTCTGAGGTTACCCTTAGACATCAGAGAATGATAATGGACCCTTACAATGTTTGATATTTATTTTATGTATGTTTTCTTTCTAACATTCTATATAATTTTTATAATTCATTACATCAAATATAAAGTAAAAGTTCTTTACTAATTTCCTAGTCCTTTCCCCTCTTCTTTTCCTTATATGCTTACCCAGTGAAGTAGCCATAACTTCAGTTCCACAATTTTGGTTGCTGTGCGTAATAGGGAAATTTGAAAGAGAAGCTTATGATGGAAAGTTGGCATATACAAAGAATTTTGGAGAAAGTTTTCTAGAAGCCAGGGGGAGAGAAAGAAGGGTTAACTAATATACAATTGTCACTTGATGCTTAGTCTTGTTCTTGGACTGCCTTTTGTAATATTATGGGTATCTCTGCTGTTATTAGTGAAAGTCAAGCAAGAGTCAAGATGGTGGCTGAGACACAGAAAAGTCCAGACCTCTAAAACCCTTCCACACCAATAAAAAAGTGGTTTGAGGGGACAGAAAAATAAATCTAACAACAGGAAAGAGCCATGGGACCCTCCTCCTAGATTCAACTTAAAAAGTATGACAAAAAAGCCTGAATTCTTGAATTCTCAGGTTCAAGGGAAAGGAAGAAGGAAGATCCCAAGAAACTTCTCACTTACAATGATGAATGTCCAGTGGTGGCTAGAATCCCTGGGCAGGCAAGGGTGTTAGTCCAGAGAGAGTACCTTGTTAGCACAGCTGGGCCAAGCTCAGGGCATTGAACACAGGTGGTAGGGAGGCAGCTGGTGGAGAAGCACAGAGAGGGCAGCCAGGATGCAGCCAACACACTTCATAATGCCCTTCCCCTTTTCTTGAGATTTTGGCTTCAGGGAACATCAAGCACCATAGATCAACTATGCCCTGGCTTAATCTTATCAATAGGGCAGAAAAGAAGCCTTCAGAGGGCAGGGAAGCTTAAGCTCCAACACATCTCCCCCAGACACTGCTCTAAGAGTAGCTGTAAGAATCCATTTGACTCTGATCCCAGGGTAAAGGCTGTAACAACTGTAGAATACCTTGCTAAAAGGGATGGAAACACAGCTCCCTTCACCTACACCTGCAGCTTCTGCTGCCATCTGGGGAAGATATGACCTCAGGACTCATCAATAAAATCAGCCTAACCTAGTCATTCAGCAGAGCAGTGAAGAAGCCCCTTCAGGACAGAATAGCTTAAACTCACAGATCCAGCAAATAATCAGAAGAGTAAGATTACAGCCAAGGACAGGGGAGAAAGAAGAGAAAAATATAAGTGAAGGACAGGAAAAAAAGAAATTACAATCAATAGTTTCTATCCATGTAATGAACAAAAAAGCAAATGGATCAGAGGAGGATCAAGGAATACCAAGAAAAAACATAGACACTCCAGTAAACTGGACACAGGCTTTGGAACAACTCAAAACACAATTCAAAAAACAATTAAGAGAGGCAGAAGACAATTGGGAAAAGAACTTAAAAGTAAAATAAGTCATCTAGAAATGGAAAATAGTGTCTTGAAAGCCCAAATTAGCCAGCTTGGAAAAGAGGCAAAGAAGATGAAAGATGACCTACAAATAAAATTAAGCCAGAAGGAGAACAATGACCAAAACCCAGGGATGAAATTCAGTCTTTAAAAATTAGAATCAAACAACTAGAAAAAATGACTTCACAAGGCAGCAAGAATCTATGAAACAAAATGAAAAGAATGAAAAAATTGAGGAAAATAAGAAACAACTCATTGACAAAATGTCAGACCTTGAAAACAGATCTAGGAGAGACAATTTAAGAATTATTGGACTACTGGAAGATCATGTCAAAAGAAAAAGCCTGGACATCATGCTACAGGAAATTATACAAGAAAACTCCCCTAACATTCTCAAGCAAGAGGGAAAAGTAGCGATTGAAAGAATCCACAGATCACCTCCTATATTTAATTCCCAATTGACAACACCCAGGAATGTTATAGCCAAGTTCAGTAACTACCAGAGCAAGGAAAAAATATTACAAGCTGCTAAGAAGTCATTCAGATACCATGGAACAACCATTATGATAACACAGGATCTAGCTGAATCTACACTGAAGGACCAGAAGGTATGGAATATGATATTCCAGAAAAAAAAGGGAGCAGGGTCTACAACCAAGAATCAACTACCGAAAAAAATGGTTATATTCTTGCAGGGGACAGCATGGTTATTTAATAAAATAGAAGATGTCAAAGAATTCATAAAGAAAAAACCAGACTTAAACAAAAAGTTTGATGCTCAAATGGAGAACACAAGGGAATCACCAAAAGGTAAATAAGAAAGGGGAAAAAAAGAAAAACCTTTTTTAAGGCACCCAATAAGCTCAAATGATTTGTATCCCTTTAAGAAAAAATTATATTGGTAACTCTTAAAAATTGTTATTTTCACCTGGGTAGCTAGAAAAATTATACTTAGAGCAAACAGTGACAAACTGTATAGGATGAAATGTCAAGATATATATGTATGCATAGATATATATTAAACTAGAAGTAAAAAACGAAGTTAATACTAAGTTAATATGGAAAAAGAGACGAAATGGGATAAATTTATATATCATAAAGAAGAGCATGGTGGGAGTGAGGGAGAACACCAATATGTTGGAAGGATAAAGAGGTTGGAGATAGGAAATACTTAATTCTTACATGCATTGAAATTGATTCAAAGAGTGAATAACAATCAAATCTTCTTGCTCTATAGAGAAGTAGAAGAGTAACAAATGGAATGGTGGGAAAGGAAGCAATACAAGAGAGGGAGAGTATGGAGAGTAGTTTAAAAAGACCCTAAAGTAAATAAAAGAGGAATAAGATGGGAGGGGGCAGAAAGGCAAGTAACAACTGTAGTGGATAAAATGGGGGGTACACTAAAGTTGGAGGGTGATCTTCTTCCCTTGCTGAGTGATGGAGGGGTAAAAGGTGATTGAGGTAATAGGAGATGAATGAAAGGGATGGCTGAGTTTAGGGAGGAATGGACAAGGCAGTATTAGGATGGTAAGGGTACAGGGTAAGGTGTTCAGGAGAGGCAGCTGACACAGACTAGACACCCAGTCTAGAGACAGAAGATATTGAGGGGAAACTGAACCCTTCCAGGCAGGAAAGGTACTTTTGCAGACACAAGGAATAGGGCCAGACAGAAGTGGTTTGAATCTGACTTGAGGGCTTTCTTGTCAGTTTCTCAAGTCCTCAAAGGAGGAAACACGAGGCTCCTCCTTGTCAGTGAAATTGAAGGGATTTCAGGAGGAAGTGTTGGGCAACTATTTCCTCCCAAGATGGATGCCTCCAGTTTCCCTCAAGAAATAAAAGAGAATTATTCCTTCCCCTTCACCCTTGCTTATTTTCTTCAACACAAAGATTCTCCATAGGGTTTGAATAGGTAACCAAGGGTTTTATTACTATTTCAGGGTTGGTCTGGAAGGAGAGAGGGTATTGGGGTTTCTGACAACTGCTAGGGAGAAACTCAAGATGGGGGAAGGTCTCAGGAATGGGTTAGACTGAGAGAGAACCTGCTCTCTCAGCCTGGGAAGATTTGGCTGCTTTTAAGGTAGAGGGTATACTAAAGGGAATAGTTTGAATTCAAGGATGTCCTACTTGCCTATTGGGGAAAACTAAATCCACAAAGTATTTTCACTAAAAACCCAAAAGCCACCCTGCCTCCCAGAGCCCCGGGGAAACAGGCAGGGAAAACAGGGAAATAATATGGAGAAGGTCAGGGAGAGGTTCAGATAAAGTAGCAAGGTACAAATTGTCCAAAGGCGAGGCACAGGCCAAAGCAAACAGAAAGCAAAAATAGAGCTCTGGTTGATCCTTCTGCTCTGTTCAAGCGTCAGGGACCAACTGAACTTTCTCTCAGAATTCTAAGGCTTCTAACTGCCAGAAATTTTCAGTTGGCCTCCTCCAAGAGCAAAACCCTCTTGCAACTTTTGCATTACCCAACCATCTAACAACAACATCAATAGCCTTCCCTATCCTTTGGTTTGGTTCTGGCTAGGTCAAGCCAGGGTTAGTGAGAGAGTGAAGAAACCCCAGCCTATCATTGATCAACCAGCATCTACAATCTCTGATTATCTACTTCATATTAATTGAGATTTAGCATCCCCAAAACCTCTTCCCTCATTCCTTGCTCCTGACCCCTTGTTAAGTGAGAAATAAACCTTGTTAATAAGTTTAACCAAATATTGGAGTACCTTTCCTAATTAGTAACCATCTAAGACAATTAGGAAGAGGAACCTTATTTCACACAGTCAGAATTTCAGCATTACCCATCTAGCATTAATACCAGCCCATACCAGCAACCAACCCAAACCCAAGTCAAGAGGCTAATGGGGTTGTCAACAACTCCCAACTCCTTCTTGCTTACTTGACTTGGGCAACTGTTAAGGGAGACAGATTGGCAGGCTAAGTCCTGCAGAGCCTGTCAGGCTGAGGGAAGCATAGCTCTCTTCTATTACCAAGTGCTACAAAGCTGCTGCCTTATTGTGCTTCTCCCTCATTTCTCTCCTTATATTTTATAGAGATCATAAGGAAAAAGGCTTGTACAAAAATATATATAGCTTCAGTCTTTCTGGTGGCAAAAAACTGGAAAATGAATGGATGCCCTCCTACTGGGGAATGGCTAAACAAATTGTGGTATCTGTTAGTGATGGAATACTATTGTGCTCAAAGGAATAATGAACTGGAGGAATTCCATGCAAACTGGAACAACCTCCAGGAATTGATGCAGAGCAAAAGGAGTAGAACCAGAAGAATATTATACGAAGAGAACTTCTCTACTAGAAGCAATGTAATTATCCAGGACAATTCTGAGGGACTAATGAGAAAGAACACTATCTACATTCAGAGGAAGAACTCTGGGAATAGAAACTTCTTGATCACATGGGTTGTTGGGGATATGATTGGGAATAAAGATGCTAAACGATTACCCTAGTGCAAATATCAATAATATAGTAATAGGTCTTGAACAATGACACCTATAAAACCCAGTAGAATTGTGCATAGATTATGGGAGGATGGTGGGGGAGGGGAAGAAAAGAACATGAATTTTGTAATCATGGAAAAATATTCTATATTAATAAATTAAATAAATTTTTCTAAAAAAAGCTCCAGAGGAACTTAGGAGAAAGAATGCTCTCACATCCAGAAAAAGTGCTGTGGAACCAGAAATGCATTAGAAAAATATATGATCAATCATATAGTGTGATAGGGATGTGATTAGGGTTTTGCTGTTAAAGGATCACTCTACTGCAAATATGAAATAGGTTTTGAACAATGATACATGTTTAACCCAATAGAACTACTTGTCAGCTTAGGGAGATGGGGAGGAGAGAGTTGGGGTGGGGGGAATCATGATCATGGAACCATGGAAACATATTCCATATAAAAAATTTAAAAAAGAAAAAGAAATTGTTACTTTCCTCAAGTAGCTAATGTATAACCTGCAGAAGGAGGATGGGAATTCATTATAGGTGAAGATTTGAAGAGGAAGGAGATAGGTGTCAAGAAAGGTTTCCTGTAGGAAATGGTAATTGATTTTAGGATCATTGCTGTTCTACTATAGTTTTGAATGAATATCTTGAGATACATATGGGATACCTATTGGAGATGTCTAGCAACCAGGTGTTAATATGAGATTGAAGTTCAGTGGATGAATTAGAACTATAGTCATCTAGATCCAGGAGTTAGCTTCATAAGGAAGATCATTCATTCAAATCAATGGAGCTTATGAAAGGGGATGGCATAGATAAAGAAAAAAAGAGGGCTCAAGAAGGAGTTTGTGAGATACACACAGTTAAATACTGCATAGGTGGTTGTTCAATAGATATTGAAGGATTAATTAGACTGAAGAGATGACAAAAATCATTGAAGTAGGGAAAAGTTGTCCAAACTCCTTTGGACTTCTCTACTTGGCATGCCCATTTCAGCCTGAAACAATTAGAAGTGGTTCTATATATGTCATCTATGTTAAGCATTATAATTTTCAGCAGGTTCCAGGAGGAGTTGTGATTTGCTTCTCAAAAAGAACCTGTTTAACACTTTAGTCAATGGACTGTTTAACCTATGGGAACTTAATCATATTAAAGTCATATGACTGATTTATCCCATCACACAACTAATCAATAGCAGAGCTGTGAGACAGCCAGAGTTATAGTCCTTAGCCTGGCCTGTTACATCTTATTATCTAGCCTCTTATGCATTCTTGATACTCTGCCTGTTGCACCAACATAGTCCATTATCTCACACAGGTGAAAGTGTGAGTACAAGAGCTATTAAATATGACATATTCCTAAGGTATTGCAATTACAGAAACACCTGTGATATATAACTCTCCCTGATCTTCAGGGAAAACTTGTACAGTTTTCATATAGTTGACTACTCATTTCAATGCCTTTACCTGTGGTTATATGATTAAGTGCTTCCATGTTAGGGAAAGCCTGAAAACCTATTCCTTTACTCAAGTGACTCTGAAATATGACTGTGTTGATTGATCTTTGGGGTTTAGGTTTGCTTGTTATCCTGGAGTTTTTAAAGATTTTTTTGTTTTGAAGGAATTCTATCTTAAAAAAGAGTGGAAAGTTGTTTGGTGCTCTGGTTAAAATCATCTGGATAGTTATCAACACTCATTCTGAAAGGGGAGTCAAAATGCACTTAGAATCTGTAAATCTCCCACATGAGTACATTAGTTCAGTAACAAGCTGCAGGTACATGCTGCCCAACAGGTGAAATTGGGTTAGAGATAGCTGTCCTGATAGGTTTTTTCCATAATGCTTTCAACCTCAGGGACTTTGGTGCATATATTTATATAGATAAGATGTTTGGCTATTGATTTTTTCTGAGAATTTAGCTAAGTGAGAATAAGTCTCTAGAAGAAGAGCAAGTGAAGAAAATATAAATAAAGAATATAATGCCATTACAAAGGTGAGAGAAAAAACACCTTGTGCCAATTGATCTAATTAGAGAAAGAATGTTTTTAGCTTGATTGTTTTCACCATATAACTATGATAGAATTTGCTAGATCTAAATAGTCCGACAAATGACATATTTGTATTTATCTCTTTGTGGAAATCATTATTATACTAAATAGTAGAGTTTTCCTGCATTCTTAAAAGTACAATTCTGGGCCCACAAAAGATATTCAATAAATACTTCCTATCTATGAAATCATGTTATAAGAGAATAGATCATTTCTACTTTCTAATACAGTGCTAAAACTGCTAAAACTCTATTATTTAATCTGCTCAAAGTCAGCTAAATTGCCTTATTGCCAATTCTGTCTTTGACTATGTTTTTCTCTCTTTAAATTATTTTGGTTTCCCTCTATCTTTATTTATCTCTTTACTCATAATTACATGCTCTTTTTGGAAGGGGTCAATGGAATCTCAAGGCTAGGGCTCCAACCCAGAAAGAGTACCTTTCTACCACAACTACAGGAAACTCAGGGCTCTGAACACAGCAGGCAAGGAGGCAACTGGAGGAGAAAACAAAGGAAGAGAGCAGGCTGGTTGAAGCCTTCAGGTACCACCTCCATCTTAGGCCACTGCTTCTGGAAGTTTTGGCCTCAGGACACAGCTAGCTCTGCAGATCAGCTCAACTGGCTTAGTCCAGTTTATCAATAGTGCAGAGAAGAAGCCTCTAGAGGTCAGAAAAGCCCAAACTGACAGAGCTGATAAACAACCAGAAGAGCAAGTATACAAAATAGACAGAAAGCCAAACTCAACAAGACAGAGCCACAGATCTCTCCTACTCAATCCAACCTGAAAGGTACTCAGATAAAATTGAATTCTCAGGTATAAGGGTAAAATCCAACATTCTTCCTCCACCTACTGAGCTGAGCTGTGGTAAAAATGCTATCCAAATCCACAGGAAAAAAACTGTGGGAGTAGAAACTCAGAAGAAAAGCATGTATTTGATCACATGGTTTGATGGACATATGATTGGGGATTTTGACTTTAAATGATCACTCTTGCAAATATCAATAATATGGAAATAGGTTTTGAATAATGATACATGCATAACTCAGTGGAATTGTGCATCAGGTCAGAGAGGGAGGAGAGAAGAAGGAAGGGGAAAAATGTGAACCATGTAACCGTGAAACAGTATCCTAAATTAGTTAATTAATTTTTTTAAAAAAGACAATAAAAAATAATGAATAAATATTTGGTAGTTTAGTTGGTATGGCACTGAATAAATAAATTAATTTAGATAGAATTTTCATGTTTATTATATATTAGCCCAGCCTATCCATGAGCAGTTATTAATGTTTTTCCAATTTGTTTAGATCTGACTTTATCTGTGTGAAAAGTGTTTCATAATTAAGTTGCTATAATCCCTATATTTTCCTTGGAAATGGATTCCCAAGTATTTTATATTGTTTAGAGTAATTTTAAATGGAATTTCTCTAAGTGTTTTTGCAGGACTTTGTGGATAATAACTAGAAATGCTGATGATTTGTGTGGATTTAATTTTATACTGTGACTTTACAACAGTTATTATTTCAACTAGTTTTTTATTTGATTCTCCAGGATTCTCTAAATATACCGTCATTTCATCTGCAAAAGATGATATTTTAGTTTCCTTATTGTGTACTTTAAATAATTCAATTGCTTTTTCTTTCCTTATTGCTAAACTTAACATGTCTAATAAAATATTAAATAATTATGGTGATGATGGGCATCCTTATTCCCCTTCTGTTCTTATTAGGTAGGCTTCTAACTTATCCCCATTGCAAATACTTGCTGAAGGTTTTATGTAGATGCTACCTGTCATTTTAAGGAATGGCCCATTTATTCCTATTCTTTCTAGTGTTTTTTTGTTTTTCTTTTTCTTTTTTAAGGAATGGGTTTTGTATTTTGTCAAAGGCTTTTCCTGTATCTATTGAGATAATCATGTCATTTCTTTTTGTTTGGTTACTGAGTATGCTGATAGTTTCCTAATATTAAACCAGCTCTCCATTCCTGGTGTAAATCCCATTTGGTCATAGTGAATTTTCCTTTTGAAATGTGGCTAACATCTCCTTGTTAGTATCTTGCTAGAATCAATATTTATTAATGAAATTGGCCTATAGTGTTCTTTAATTTTTGCTCTTTCTGGCTTAGTTAATAGAACCACACTTGTTTTATAAAAAGAAAAATAATTTGGCAGGTATCTCCTCTCCCTATTTACACAAATAGTTTATGTAATATTAAAATTAATTATTCTTTAAGTATTTGATAGCATTTATTTGCTTTTTGAATCCATCTGCCTCTGAGAATTTTTTCTTAGGGAATTCAAAATGACCTGTTTAATTTCTTTTTCTGATATGGGATCATTTAAGGATTTTGTTTCCTTTCTTGTTTATTGGGCAATTTCTATTTTTGAAAATATTCATCCATTTCACTTAGACTGTAATGTTTATTAGCATATTCTTGGGCAAAAGAGATCCTAATGATGGCTTTAATTTCCTTTTCATTAGTGATGAGTTCACTCTTCTCATTTTTCATGCTGATTATTTAATTTTCTTCTTTTTATTTTTAACCACCACCACATATAATTTCTAAAATATATAACAAATATGTTATTAAGTATAATATATAATAAATATAATTATTTTGTAATTAGTAATCACTGTCTATTTTATTGGTTTTTTCCCCGTAAAACCAATTCCTACTTTTATTTATTAGTTCATTGGTTCTCTTCCTTTCATTTTATTAATTTGTCCTTTAATTTTTAGAATTTCCAAATCAGTCTTTAAATGAGGATTTTTAATTTGTTCTTTTTCAAGTTCTTTTTAGTTGCATCCTGTTTTTTCATCTGTAATTTCTCAATTTTATTGCCATTAGAATTTAAATATATAAATTATCCACTAAGTACTGCTTTGCTTTTATCCCATAAATATAGATACATTGACTTCTAATTGTTATTCTCATCAAATTATCAATTGTTTCTATAATTTGTTCCTTAACCCACCCTTTTTCAAAATTAAAACATTTAATCTCCAATTAATTTTTTATTTATTCATCTATGGAGCTTTATCAATAATAATTTTATTGCATTATGATCTGAAAATGATACTTTTATCATTTCTGCTTTCTTGCATTTGGTTGTGAAATTTTTAATCCCCTATTACATGGTTAATTTTTGTGTTGGAGCCTTGTACTCCTAAAAAGAATGAATATTCTTTTTTTACCTTGAAAAAACTTACACTTTTTTAAAGCACTTAACAAATATTATTTATTTATTTATTTACTTGTTTTTTAATATTTAATAATATTTATTTTTTAGAAAAGTTAACATGGTTACATGATTCATGCTCTTACTTTCCTCTTCATCCCCCGAGGATCCCCCCATAGCCAATGAGGATTTCCACTGGTTTTAACATGTGTCATTGATCAAATCCATTTCCCAATTGTTGATAGTTGTATTGGTGTGGTATTTTCGAGTCTACATCCACAATCATGTAAGCCTCAACCCATCTGTTCAGCAGTTGTTTTTCTTCTGTGTTTCCACTCCTGCACTTCTTCCTCTGAATGTGGGTAGGGTTCTTTTCCATAAATCCCTCAGAATGGTCCTAAGTCATTGCATTGCTGCTAGTACAGAAATCCATTACATTCGATTTTGCCACAGTTTATCAGTCTCTGTGTACAATGTACTTCTGGCTCTGCTCCTTTGACTCTGCATCAATTCCTGGAAGTCTTTCCAGTTCACATGGCATTCCTCTAATTTATTGTTCCTTTGAGCACAATAGTATTCCATAACCAGCATATACCACAATCCGTTCAGCTATTCCCCATTTGGAGGGCATACCCTCCTTTTCTAGTTCTTTGCCACCACAAAAAGCTCAGCTATAAATATTTTCGTACAAGTCTGTTTAACTATGATCTCTTTGGAGTACAAACCCAACAATGATATGGCTGGATCAAAGGGCAGGCATTTTATAGCCCTTTCAGCATAGTTCAAAATTGCCAGCCAGAATGGTTGGATCAGTTCACAATTCCACCAGCAAAGCATTAATGTCTCAGTTTGGCCATATCCCCTCCAACATTCATTACTCTCCCTTCTATCATTTTAGCCAATCTGCTAGGTGTGAGGTGATACCTCAGAGTTGTTTTAATTTGCATTTCTCTAATTATTAGATTTAGAGCATTTTCTCATGTGCTAATATTGATAATTTTGATTTCTTTATCTAAAAATTGCCTATTCATGTCTCTTGCCCATTTATCAATTGGGGAATGGCTTGATTTTTTTATTCAATTGATTTAACTCCTTGTATATTTGAGTAATTAGACCCCTGTCAAAGTTTTCTGTTATAAAGATTTTTCCCAATTTGTTGTTTCCCTTCTGATTTTGGCTGCATTGTTTTTGTTTCTATGAAAGCTTTTTAGTTTGCTATAATCAAAATCATTTATTTTACATTTTATAATTTTCTCTATATCTTGCTTGGTCTTAAAATATTTTCTGTCCCAGTGATCAGACAAGTGTACTATTCTGTGTTCACTTAACTTATTTATAGTTTCCCTCTTTATATTCAAGTCATTCACCCATTCTGAATTTATCTTGGTGTAGGGTGTGAGATGTTGATCTAAACCTAATCTCTCCCATATTGTTTTCCAAATTTCCCAGCAGTTTTTGTCAAATAGTGGATTCATGTCCCCAAAGTTGGGCTCTTGGGGTGTATCATACACTGTCTTGCTGATGTCATTAAGCCCAAGTCTATTCCACTGATCCTCCTCTCTGCCTCTTAACCAGTACCATATTGTTTTGATGACTGCTGCTTTATAGTATAGTTTAATATCTGGTACTGCTAGGCCCCCTTCCTTCACATTTTTTTTCATTATTTCCCTTGATATTTTTGATCTTTTGTTAATTCAAATGAAATTTGTTATAGTTTTTTTTCTAATTCAGTAAAGAAGTTTTTTGGTAGTTTGATAGGTATGGCGCTAAATAGGTAAATTAATTTGGGTAGAATGGTCATTTTTATTATGTTAACTCATCCTACCCATGAGCAGTCAATGGCTTTCCAATTGTTTATATTCAGTTTTATTTGTTTGGAAAGTGTTTCGTAGTTGTTTTCATATAATTGCTGTGTTTGTTTTGGTAGATAGATTCCTATGTATTTTATACTGTCTAGGGTGACTTTAAATGGTGTTTCTCTTTCTACCTCTTGCTGCTCTAGTGTGTTGGAAATATATAGAAATGCTGATGATTTATGTGCATTTATTTTGTATCCTGCAACTTTGCTAAAGTTGTTGATTATTTCTACAAGCTTCTTAGTTTATTCTCTAGGATTTTTAAGTAGACCATCATATCATCTGCAAAGAGTGATAGATTATTCTCCTCACTGCCTATTTTAATACCTTCTATTTCTTTTTCTTCTCTAATTACTACTGCTTGTGTTTCTACTAAAATGTTAAATAATAGACACAATACTGGGCATCCTTCTTTCACTCCTGATCTTATTGGCAAGACTTCTAATTTTTCCCCATTGCATATGACGCTTGTTGATGGTTTTAGGTATATACTGTTTATTATTTTTTGGAAAGTCCTTCTACACCTATACTTTCCAGTGTTTTCAATAGGAATGGGTGCTGTATTTTGTCAAAGGCTTTTTCAGCATCTATTGAGATAATCATGTGATTTTTGTTTGTCAGATTGTATGGTCAATTATGTGAATGGTTTTCCTAATGTTGAACCAGCCTTGCATTCTTGGTATAAATCCCACCTGATCATGATGGATGATCATCTTGATCACTTGCTGGAGTCTCTTTGCTAGTATTCTATTTAAGATTTCTGCATCTATGTTCATTAGGGAGATTGGTCTGTAGTTTTCTTTCTCTGTTTTTGATCTACCTGGCTTTGGAATCAGTACCTTATTGGGATTGGTTGCTCTTTGAATGTCTGATAGAATTCACTTGTAAATCCATCAGGCCCTGGCAGTTTTCTCTTAGGGCATTCTTTCATGGCTTGATCAATTTCTTTTTTCTGATATGGGATTATTTAGGTCTTCTATTTCTTCTGATGTTAATCTAGGAAATTTATATTTTTGTAAATATTCATCCATATCACCTATATTGCTATATTTATTACCATATAATTGAGCAAAATAGTTTTTAATGATTGCCTTAACTTTCCCTTCATTAGAGGTAAGGTCTCCCTTTTCATCTTTAATACTGTCAATTTGGTTTCCTTCATTCCTTTCCTTTTTTTATTAGATTGACCAGTACTTTGTCTATTTTATCTGTTTTTTCAAAGTACCAGCTTCTAGTCTTATTTATTAATTCAATAGTTCTTTTACTTTCGATTTTATTAATTTCTCCCTTGATTTTTAGTATTTCTAATTTAGTTTTCATCTGGAGATTTTTAACTCTCTTGCTTTTTAGTTTTTTAAGTTGCATGTCAAATTCATTAATCTCTTCCCTCCCTAATTTGTTAATATATGCACTCAAGGATATAAATTTCCCCCTGAGTACTGCCTTGGCTGCATCTCACAGAGTTTGGTAGGATGTCTCCTCATTGTAATTCTCTTTAATGAAATTGTTGATTGTTTCTATGATTTCTTCTTTGATTAGCTGGTTTTGGAGAATCATATTATTTAATTTCCAATTAGTTTTTGATTTACCTGTCCAGGTGCCCTTGCTAATAATTATTTTTAATGCATTATGATCTGAGAAGGTTACATTTATTATTTCTGCTCTTTTGCATTTGTTTGCAATGATTCTATGCCTTACTACATGGTCAATCTTTGTGAATGTATCATGTGCAACTGAAAAGAAGATGTATTCCTTTTTGTCCCCATTTATTTTTCTCCACATATCAATTAAATCTAATTTTTCTAGGACTTCATTCACCTCTCTTACCTCTTTCTTATTTATTTTTTGGTTTTATTTATCTAGATCTGAAAGAGGAAAATTTAGATCTCCCACTAGTATGGTTTTACTATCTATTTCCTTCTTGAGCTCTGCCAGTTTCTCCTTTATGAATTTGGATGCTATGCCACTTGGTGCATGTATATTGAGCACTGTTATTTCCTCATTGTCTATACTGCATTTTATCAGAATGTAATTACCTTTCCTGTCTCTTTTAATCCTATCTATTTCTACTTTGGCTTTGGCAGAAATCATGATTGCCACTCCTGCCTTCTTTTACTCATTTCAAGCCCAAAATATTTTACTCCAGCCCTTGACCTTAAACCTGTTATGTCTACCCGCCTCATATGTGTTTCTTTTAGACAACAAATAGTAGGATTTTGGTTTCTAATCCACTCTGCTATTTGCTTCAGTTTTATGGGCCGTGTTATAATTATCAGTTGTGTATTTTCTGATGTTTTTGTATCCTCTCCTAGTTCTACCCCTTCTTCTCACACTATTTCCATTTAAACCAGTGGTTTACGTTAAGCCAATAAACCTTGTCCCCTCCCTTGATTTGCTTCCCTTTCTACCCTCTTCTTTATTATTCCCCTCTTTTTACTTTTAAGGCCTAATGAATTCCCTCCCCCTTCTTCTCCCCTTCCTTTTTTGACTTCCCCACTCCCCTGCTCCCTTTTCTTTATCCCTTCTGACTTTCTCAGTAGGGTTAGATAGAGTTTTATATGCCAATGGATATAGCTACTCTTCCCTCTCAGGGTTAATTACATTGAGAATAAGGAATAAAAATGACCTATTAATGCTCTCTTCCTCTCTTTCTAATAATAGTATTTATCCCTTCCCCGTCCCATGCCCTCTTTGTGTATAATAGAATATCCTATTTTTCTCATTCATTCAAGTTCCTCTTGGTGTCCTCTATTATTCACTACCCTGTTTCCCACACCCCATATCATCTTAGACCATTTAGTATTTCTACCTCTCCCTCGAATGTTTCTTCTAATTTCTATAATAGTGAATACTATAATAGTGAATAGACTTCACTACAGAGAATTATATAATAACATTTCTCCACGTAGGAATACAAATAACTAGATCATATTGAAGCCCTTAAAGATGAAAATAAAAAAAGTTTTCTTACTTTCCCTTACTGTTTCTTATTTAGCTTTTCATGTTTCTCTTAATTTTTGTGGTTGGATATCGAAATTTCCATTTAGTCCTGGTCTTTTCTGTGCAAATACTTGGAAATTTTCTATCTTGTTGAATGCCCATACTTTCCCCTTGAAGTATATAATCATTTTTGGTGGGTAGGTGATCCTTGGTTTTAGACCCAGTTCTCTTGCCTTTCTGAATATTATATTCCAAGCCTTGAGGTCTTGTAGTGTGGAGGCTGCCAGATCCTGTGTAATCCTGATTGGTGCTCCTTGATATCTGAATTGTCTCTTTCTGGCTTCTTGTAAAAATTTTTCTTTTGCTTGGAAGCTCTTGAATTTGGCTATTTTATTCCTGGGGGTTGTCTTTTCAGGGTCTAGTGTAGTGGGTGATCTATGAATCCTATCAATGTCTATATTGCCCTTTTGTTGTACAACTTCAGGGCAGTTCTGCTGAATAATTTCTTTTGGTATGGAGTCCACATTTCTATTAATTTCTACTTTTTCAGGAAGACCAATGATTCTTAAATTGTCTCTTCCAGAACTGTTTTCCTGATCTGTCAATTTCTCAGTGAGATATTTCATGTTTCCTTCTTTTTTATCAGTGTTTTGACTTTGTTTTATTTGTTCTTGCTGTCTTGAGAGATCATTGGCTTCTACTTCCCCAATTTTTGTCTTTAGAGACTAGTTTTCAACTATAATCTTTTGAGTTTTCCTTTTCGATTTGCTATATCCTATATTCCAACTGTTTGATTTTGGTCCCCGGTTTTTTTTATCAATTCTTTTGATTTAGGGGCATCTTTTTCAAATTGCCCAATTCTAGCCTTTAGAGCCTGATTTTCCTTTTCAATCTGGTCATTTCTGGTCTTCAATTTACTTGCCTCACTTTCCAATTGTGAAATTCTGCCTTTTAAAATGTTATTTTCTTGCTAAATCTCTTCCATCTTTCTCATAATCTCAGATTTGATCTCCTCAGGACCTTGTGACCAGTTTTCATTTTTTTGGGAAGGTTTGCATATGGTTACTTGTTTGTTCTCCTCTGCTGTTTGTTCTGTTTTCTGGATTTTTTCTGTGTAAAAGTTGTTGAGTGTTAGAGGTTTCTTCTTGATCTTTCTCTTCTCAAGTTCCTGTGTCTGGCTGGCCATTTTTCACACAGCACCCTCTCAGCTTTATCCTCACACCCTGGGTCTGTCCGCACTCTTTAGGCTCCTGAGATCTCAGGTCTAGTTGTTCTTGTGGTCAAGCCTCTTGGTGGTCCCCTTGCTTGTTCTTCTGCCTGATGTTCCTTTAACAGTCTCAGGGCACTGCTTCCACAGTCATGTACTCCTCTGTATTGGGTCCCCACTCAAGGTCCATGCCTGCACTCAGGATGTGCAAATGTACCTGAGCTTAGTATCCACTTCCACACCTGAGCTCAGGGTCTGTGTTCAAAGTCCTCGTGTTCTTCATCCTCTTGGGGTCTTAAGTCTTGCTGCTCTCATGAGCAGGCCCTGGTGATGCCAGGTAGCTACCAATGATTTGATAGGTGCCCCAAACTTGCTCTAACTTTTGCGCTGGATTTGGCACTGTAGGTCGTGTGGGTGGGATGGGGTTGCTCAACTTGTGTTTTAGTGAGAGTAGTTTCACCCTTTTATAGCATGGAAAAGCCCCAATTCCACATACCTTCAATGCTGCTCCCTATTGTGGGGTCCCTTTGTTCGTCTGGATTTATTTTTATGTCTTCTTGAGGAGTCCTATATGTGTGGGTTAGGAGAGCTCAAGCAGCTGCTTTTTATTCTGCCACCATTTTAACCCAGAAGCCTGCATATTCTTTTTTATGTGCATTCTATTTTATCTCTCTGGAGATCTATTGGTTCTGTCCTTTCTAAGATTTCATTCATATCCTCTACTTTCTTTATTTTTTGAAATCTGAAATGGGGCAGTTGAGATTCTTCACTCATAGTTTTATTATTTCATCTTGAAGTTATTCTAATTTTCCCTTTAAAAATTTAGAGTCTATACTAGCAGTGCATATATGTTTAGTATTGATATTACTTCATAATTTATAGTATGTTTTAATAAAATATAATTCACTTTCTAATATCATTTCATCATACCTATTTTTATGTTAGCTTTGTCTGAGATCATTATTACTATTTCTGTTTTACTTTAGATGATGCACAATAAATTCCACTCCAGCTCCTTACCTTTACTATGTGTGCCTGTCACCCTAATTCCAAAGTGTTTCTTGTGAACAACATTTTTGTAAGATTCTGGAATTTTAATCCATTCTGCTATCGGCTTTCATTTTATAATTGAGTTCAATCCATACACAATCAGCGTTATGATTACCAACCTATGTATTACCCTCCATCTTATAATACCCCTTAGACCTTCCTCTTTTCCCCTTTAGTCTGTCCCTCCTCAACAGGGTTTTGCTTTTTGTTACCTTCTCTAATTCTCCTTTCCTCCCATTACCAAACACTTGCCCTTTTCTTATTCCTCTCTTACAAAATGACTGTTTGTTATTTCCTCTCTGTTCCAGTTATGATGAGAGTAAGATTTTAATATTGCTTGTCATTACTCTCATCCTCCCCTGCCCTCTAATAGTTTTTCATACCTCTTTAGTTGAGATAATTTACTCCATTCCGTCTTTCCCTTCCCTGTTCTCTCAACATAGTACTCTTTTTCTGAACTTTTGATCTTTTTTTGCATATCATATTATGTTAAACATTTGTCTCTCTACACCTTCTCTCCAAATATATTCCTTCTAATTCCTTTACCACTAAAAAAATAAGCATTATAAATATCATCTTTCCATGTAGGAATACATAAGAGTTTGACCTCATTGAGTTCCCCAGATTGTATCCTTCTTATTTTCCTTTCTAGGCTACTCTTAGATCTTATATTTAGATATCAAATTTTCTGCTTATGTCTGATCTTTTTATTAGGAATGCTT
Organism: Gracilinanus agilis; assembly: GCF_016433145.1. Classification (NCBI taxonomy): domain Eukaryota; kingdom Metazoa; phylum Chordata; class Mammalia; order Didelphimorphia; family Didelphidae; genus Gracilinanus; species Gracilinanus agilis. The sequence goes on along the minus strand of NC_058130.1, from coordinate 609,347,010 downwards.
GGGAATCTTCTATTTTATTGAATGACCATTTTTTCCACTAAAAGAATATACTCAGTTTTGCTAGATAAGTGACTCTGAGTGGTAAATCTAGATTTTTGTCTTGCAAAATATCATATACCACACCTTCTTATCCTTTAATGTAGACGCTGCTAAGTTCTGTGTAATACTAACTGTAGTTCCATGGTAGTTGAGTTTGAATCTTTTTTCTTTCTGAATGCTTGCAGAATTTTCTCTTTGACTTGAGACTCTTGAATTTAGTTATCATATTGCTAGAAGTTTTCCCTGGGGATTTCTTTCTAGAGGTGATCTGTGGGTTCTTTAAATTTCATCTTTACTACCTTGTTCAAGAATTTAGGGTATTTTTAAAATATAATTTCTTGTATTATGCTGTCCTAGATTTATTTCACCATGACTTTCACATAGTCCAATAATTCTTAAATTATTTCTCCTGGTTCTATTTTTCAGGTTTGTTTTGTTTGTTTCTGCAGATAGTTAATGTGAGAATTTCTTTTTCATTGATAAACATATTTATTATATTTTATAACAAATGTTATAGAGTATGTTATTGCTATGTATCATATTGTGTTATATACATATGTATATATATGTATATATATGAAATAAATAAAGATATATTAGATTCCTGATAAAAAATTTTTAAATGACTGTGATGCTATCTAAATATTTGAAGGTATCACTAAATATCATACTAAAGGACAGCAAGACTTGCAATATGATATTCAGAAAGGCAAGAGAAATGGGTCTTCAAAAAATGACCATCTATCCATCAAAACTGACTACATATTTTCAGGGAAAAGTATGAACATTTAACAAAATATAAGATTTCCAAGTATTTGTAAAGAAAAGACCAGAACTATATAGAAAATTTGATGTCCAAATACAAACTTTAAGAGAAACATGAAAAGGTAAACAAGAAAGAGAGAGGGAAAAATTATTTAACTGCTTCAGTAAGGTCAAATTGTTTAAACACTTATATGGAAAAATTATATTTGTAACTCTCAAAAACTGTATTAATTATCATAGTAGTTAGAAGAATTATTCATCAGTATTAGTATGGCTACTAAGTGGTTTAAGATGATATATAAAAATAGAAAGGGTGGGAGTAGAAGATGGCACTAAGAAAAAATGAAAGGAATAAGAAAAATAGGATAAATTATACTTCATAAAGAGACGTATGGGAGGAGGAGGGAAAGAATACTATTAGAATAAGAAGAGAATGCTAATAGGTAATACTTAAACCTTACTCTCAGTGGAATAAATTCGGAATGGGAAGAGCATCCAGATCCATTAAGGAATTGAATTCTTTCTCACCCTATGGGAAGTTGAGAGGAAAAAAAATAAGGGCAGGGCATGGGGCAGGGAGTAACAAAAGAGAGGAAGAGAGAGGAGGGAGGGAATTTAATAGACCCTAAAGAAAAATAGGAGGGGAATAAGAAGGAAGTGGGTGGTAAAATAAGTAAAATAAGTGTGGGTATTAGGGGGACTGATTAAAAACAAAACACTAGTATAGAAACCAATAGTGAAAGAAGGAAGGGCAGGATTAGGAGAGGAAATAAAAATGATGGAGAATACACAGGTGTTAATCATAACTCTGAATGTGAATAGGATATAAAACCCATAAAACAGAAGCAAACAACAGAGTGGATTAGAAATCAAAATCGTACCATGTTTTCTACAAGAAACACACATTAAATGGATAGATACACAAAGGGTAAAGGTAAAAGGCTGGGGATAAATCTATTGGACATCAACTGAGAAAAAGAAGACAGGAGTCACAATCATGATATCTGAGAAAGCCAAAGTAAAAATAGATCTGATTAAAAGAGATAGGGATGGTAATTATGGTAATTACATCCTGATAAAAGGCAATGTAAACAATGGGGGAATAGCAGTACTCAACATATATGCAGGAATTGATACAGCACCCAAATTTTTAAGGAGAAACTACTAGATTATGAGGAGAAAATAGATAGTAAAACTATACTAGTGGGAAACCTGAACTTTTCTCTATAAGATCTAGATAAATAAAACCAAAAAATATAGAAAAAAAAGGTAAGAGATGTGAATGAAATCTTAGAAAAATTAGAGTTAATAGAAATATGGAGAAAATAAATAGGTAAAAAAAGAAATACATCTTCTTTTCAGCTACACATGGTACATTCAAAAAGATTGATAATGTACCAGGGCATAAAAATATGGCAAACAAATGTAAAAGTGAAGAAATAATAAATGGGACCTTTTCAGATCATAATGTAATAAAATAATAATTACTAAGAGCACATGGAGAAGCAAATAAACTTATTTGGAAATTAAATGATTCTCCAAAATTGGTTTGTTAAAGAACAAATCATAAAGACAATTAATAATTTCATTGAAGTGAATGGCAACGATGAGATATCATATCAAATCAGGGAGGGAAGAGATCAATGAATGGTACATTCAAATTAAAAAAAAAAAACTATAAAAATAACTAATTAGAAATCCCCAGAAAATATTAAATTAGAAATCCTTAAAAGTAAAGGAGAAATTAATAAAATTGAAAGTGAAAGACCTATTTAATTAATAAATAAGACTAGAATTTGGTACTTTCATCGAATAAATTAAATATATAAAGTACTGGTTAATCTAAAGAAAAAAACCAAACTGACAGTATCAAAGGTAAAAAGGGAGACATCACATATAATGAAGAAGAAATTAAGATAATTTTTAAGAACTATTTTGCCCAACTACATGGCAATACATATAGCAATCTAGGTGATTTGGATGATTATTTACAAAAACATAAATTGCCTAAATTAACAGAAGATGAAATAGAATACTTAAATAATTCTATATCAGAAATAGAAATTGAATGAGCCATCAAAGAACTCCCTAAGAAACAATCCCCAAGGCAAGATGGATTCACACATGAAGTCTATCAAACATTTTTTTAACCCTTAACTTCTGTGTATTGGCTCTTTGGTGGAAGAGTGGTAAGGGTGGACAATAGGGGTCAAGTGACTTGCCCAGGGTCACACAGATGGGAAGTGTCTTAGACCAGATTTGAACCTAGGACCTCCCATCTCTATGCCTGACTCTCAATCCACTGAGCTACCCAGCTGCCCCTATCAAACATTTAAAGAATAACTAACCCCAATTCTATACAAACTATTTGACAAAATAAGCAAAGATGGAGTTCTACCGAATTCCTTTTATGACACAGAAATGATACTGATTCCAAAGCCAGGCAGACTAAAGACAAAGAAAGAAAACTACAGACCAATTTCTTTAATGAATATAGATACAAAAATCTTAAATAGAATACTAGCAAAAAGACTCCAGCAAATGATCAAGAAGATTATTCACTATGATCAGGTGGAATTCATACCAGGAAGCAAGGATGGTTAATATTAGGAAAACTGTCCACATAATTGATCATATCAACAACCAAACCAACAGAAATCATAAGATTATCTTAATAGATGCAGAAAAAGCCTTTGAAAAATACATCACTCATTCCTACTGAAAATAACATAAAGTATAGTAATAGAAGGGCCTTTCTTAAAAATAATAAACAATATTTATTTAAAACCATCAGGAAGCATCATCTGTAATAGGGATATATTAGAAGTCTTCGCAATAAGATCAGGAGTGAAACAAGAATTCCCCTTATCACCTCTATTATTTAACATTGTACTAGGAACACTAGCAGTAGCAATCAGAGAAGAAAAATAAGTTGAAGGCAAAATAGGCAATGAGGAAACCAAGCTATCACTCTTTGAAGATAATATGATGGTCTACTTAAAGAATCCAAGAGATTCAACTAAAAGCTAGTAGAAATAATCAACAACTTTAGCAAAGTGGCAGGATACAAAATAAATGCACATAAATGATCAGCATTTCTATATATTTCCAACATATCTCAGCAGCAAGAGTTAGAAAGAGAAATTCCTTTTAAAATCACCCTAGATAATATAAAATATTTAGGAATATATTTGTCAAAACAAACACAGGAACATTATGAACACAATTACAAAACACTTTCCATATGATTAATACTAGATCTAAACAATTGGAAAAACATTAATTGCTCAGGGGTAGGACTAACATAATAAAAGTCACAATCCTACCCAAATTAAGTTACTTATTCAGTGCCATACCTATCAAACTACCAAGAATCTTTTTTACTGAATTGGAAAGAATTATTAAAACATTTATTTGGAAGAATAAAAGATCAAGAATATCAAGGGAAATAATGGAAAAGAATGTGAAGGTTGGGAGTTTAGCATTACTAGATCTTAAATTGTACTATAAAGTAGTGGTCATCAAAACAATATGGTACTGGCTAAGAGACAAAAGGGAGAATCAGTGGAATAGACTCGGGGTAAACGATCTCAGCAAGATATTGTGTGATAAACTGAAAGATCCCAGCTTATGGGACACATATCCACTATCTGACAAAAACTTCTGGGAAATTGGAAAATAGTATGGGAGAGATCAGATTTAGAACAACATCTCACACTGTATATCAAGATAAATTTCCAGTGTATGAATGACTTAAATATAATGAAGCAAATTATAAGTAAATTAGGTGGACATAAAATAGGTTACCTGTCAGACCTATGTGAAAAGATAGATTTTAAGACCAATGAGAGATAAAGAATATTACAAAATGTAAAATAATTAATTTTGATTACATTAAGTTAAAAAGGCTTTGTACGAACAAAACCAATACAACCAAAATTAGAAAGGAAACAACAAATTGGGGAAAAAATCTTTGGAACAAAAACCACTGAAAAAGGTCTAATTACTCAAATTTATAAGGTCCTAAAACAATTGTACAAAAAATCAAGCCATTCTCCAATTGATAAATGGGCAAGGGACACGAATAGGCAATTTTCAGATAAAGACATATAAACTATCCATAAGCACATGAAAAAGTGTTCTAAACTTCTTATAATTGTTTGAACTCAGAGCTGAATTAAAAGCTCAAATGAAAGTGTGTGGGAGATAAAAAATGTTATGAAAAATATTAGAAGAAACTTAAAAATCCTCTAATATAAATCTATCCATACTTCCTTATTATTGGAACCAATTAAATCTCTGTCCCACCCTACCCTACATAATCTTTTTCCTCCTACTCAACCCACACATTCCCCTGTAGCCTCTACCTCCTATACTTTCTCATTTTCCCAAGTTCCTTTCCCCCCTCTCCAAGCTAGACCCCACCTTAAATCCAGTCCCTCCCCTCCACCCAACTCATCCCTCCCCTGTCCCCACCTCTTATCCCTCTGCCCTTCCTGTCCCTGTTCCAGCCCCTTTATCCCCTGCAAATCCTATTCCCTCCCTGCCCTTCCTGCCCCTGCCCCAGCCCTTCATGTCCCTACCTAAACCTCTCCACCCCCTACCTCTTATCCCTCTGCTCCTCCCTGCCCAGAACCTTTCTACCTTAGCTTGCCTACCTCATTGAAAACCAAACATCCAACCTAGAGCCAGGAATACAAAATAATCTGGATAAAACCCTTTATTCTCTGAAATTAGTACCCACTTTTAATAAAAATTGAGATGTAGTTTCCCTTAGACACCATACACCATTAACATCCCCATGATATTGAAAGAGTAAAACAAAATATTCCTTCTTTTGAAGATGAATCAATTGTAATTATAAAATACTAGAGAGTATCTTTTGCACATATGACCCCAGATGGGTTGATGTTAAAAACCTACTACAAGGCTATTTGATGGAAAGAGAGAAAAATAAGATTATTTCTCTCATTAATCAGGCCCAAGGAAGGAAAGCAATTAATTGTCCACAAGATGAACCAAAATGGAACCACAAAAAGAACAGGGTTACATAAGATTATACCAGGCTAGAGAGGCATTATTAACAGCGACAAGGGTTTCTTCTGACAGACCAGGTACATGTACAAAAGATTATTAGAATCAACTGCCCAAATTGGTCCAGTGTGAACCTTAAAGAATTAAGGAGAGTAGCTTATATACATTTGAAGGCCACCAGAGAAAAAATGAAGAAGACAGGGAGTCAAAGAAGAAATTAAGGAGAGAAATAAAATTTTAAAAGAAAATTTCGGAAGAAAATAACATGGAGTGACCCTGGCACCTTTCAAGATTCCACAAATAAACCCCCCAAATGTTATTTATGTGGAAGAAAAGGCCACGTAATATTAAATTGAAGAAATTAAAATCAGGTATTCAATAACATGAATTTTAGGAATAATGCTAATTTCAATGGTAATTTCAGAAATAACAGATATAAGAATTATCAAAATTATAATAGAAGTAATTACAAAATTTATACCTCAAATGAGAAAAATGATTATACACAATGAAATATCCAAGAATAATATATACAAAATGGAGCTCTTCCTCTTTATGCACAGAGTGAAAATCCACTTCAGTGTTGAGGATCCCAGAGAAATACTCGAGCATCTTTATGAAAGTGCAATGGGAGGAGGAAAGGATATTGAAATTAGAAATTGAAACTTCTTATTTTCCAGAACCTGATGCTTTAATGCCAATTATTCTTATCCATCTCCCCTACCCCCAAAAGAGTGATGAACCACATGTAACCCTAAAAATAGAAAACTCATACTATGCCTTTTAGACACTGGAGGATCTAGATCAGTTCTGATGAGTAAAGCAGATGAAAAATGCAATCCCTTTGGATCTATAAATGTAGTAGGTATATCAGAGATACCTGAAAAGGTCCCAACATGTCCGAGGGCCATTGAGTTCATATCGGATGACAAGGTCATGCGTAGACCCTGAAATCTGCAAAGCAAGATTTACAGGAGGATGGATTCCCACCCAGGCCTTCCTGTATGAATCTTTGCTTACCAACCCTCCCTATTTAGTGATTAATATCCCCACTAAGTCACAGGGAAATACAGAAGAACACTATAGGCTATATATATTAGATGTATATCTAATATATATTAGAACCCTTACAAGCCCCCTACAAATTCCTAGGAAAACCCCACCTTTATATGTAATAATACAGAATTTCCCCTAAAGTCTCCCTATAACAAACCAGCAAATAGTGAGTTAATGTTAAATATTTTAAAGCCCTAACTTAGATACACAAGTGCCTGCAAAAACAAGCCAGAATAGTCTCTAAGTCTCCTCCTTCCCTGATCCCTGATTCCATTGTTAACAATCGATGATAAATGGAGAAATGACCCTCAAATGTTGGTACGCCCCATTCCACTGACTGGACTGCTTTCTTCACCCCATAGCCAAGGAGACAAGTAAACACACGTTGAAAAGTTCTTAGTAAAAAAGTTGTTGATAACAAGGTTAATGTATGCTTTGTTCACTATCTCTAAGAAAAAAATTATCTTGAATATGGAGTTTCTATGCCAACCTTGTGTGTAATCTCAAAGCGTATAAAAATAAACCTCACACAAGGCAGAGTGGAGCAGTATTCATGATGCCTGCCTGGCTGAAGTTCTGACTATCTCTCATTCATCACGCTCTGACACTGTCACACCACTTCAAGCCCCTGGACCTGGGGGAGCCAGCCTCCACCACAACACTTTCTTCTCAAATGGAATTCATGTGACCCTTATCTGTAGAACAGTCTTTTTCTATTAATGCCTGGGTCCCCCACAAATCTGCTGGGAAGACACCTATTATGTAAACTAAAAGCAACAATAATATTTGATCCAGATGGCTCTATGTCACTAGAATTACCTGAGGAATCTTTAAATTTACTCCCTGTACTTCTCTCAGAGAGCTAGGAGGTGAAAAAGCCTCCCACCTTTGAAATACCAGTTGATCTACCTGAGTGTCTTTGGGCCACATCTTCTTCCAATATAGGCCTACTTAAATCAGCTAATCCCATTTAGATTAAGATGAAAAATTCCCCACCTCCTTCAATTCCGTAGTATCCCCTATCAAAAGAGGCAATTGAGGGAATTACCTTGTTAATAAATTCATTAAATGAGCAAGAAATAATAATTCCATGCAAATCAGACTATAATACACTTATTTTATCTGTTAATAGCCAAAATTAGGCCCAGATGAAAAAGTCGTATATAGATTCATCCAAGATTTAAGGGCTGTAAATAAAAAGCCCTATGCTGTTTGCACAAATTTTGACCCATGATACAGATAATATTGAATTTAAACATAGTTGCTTAATTAAATATGTGCATAATTTGCTCTTGGCTTCCTCAAATGCAGTAGCATGCCAAGAAGATAACAAACATCTTCTGTTAGAATTACATAAGAGAGGCCATAAGGTCTCAAAGACAAAACTTCAATGATGTATCCCTAAAGTAGAATATTTAGGATCATTTTAACTGCTGGTTCCTGTTCTATCTCTCCTAAGCGCATTAAAGATATTGAAAAATTTAGCACTTCCACTACTAAGAAATAGTTAAGAGTAATCTTAGGAGCAACAGGTTTTTGTAGACAATGGATTCATTGCTATGGGGAAATCACTAAACCTCTTTTAGCACTAACAAAATATTCAGTCACTAAACCACTTAGATTTGAACCAGAACACCTGTCAGCTCTGTCAGATTTAAAACAGGCTATCTTATCTGTCCTTGCTTGAGATATCCCAGATTATAATAAACTATTCACTTTAAACATACATCAACATAAAGGGGTGGCTGCAGGTGTTTTAACCCAAACTGGGAACCAGTTCTGCATCTGTTTGCTTATTATTCAAACCAGCTAGATGCAGTAGCTTCAGGAGCACCATCATGTCTTAGTGGAGTAGCTGCTACAGCTTTATTAGTAACTAAGGTGGCTGACTTAGATCTGGGTTGCCCATTAACAATTATGTTCCCACATGAAGTAGAAGCATTGTTACTAAGGCATAGAACATAGGCATTTTCAGATCAAAGACTCATATGTTACAGCGTAACCTTATTAAGCAATGAAAATATCACTTTAAAATGTTGTACAACTCTTAATCCTGCCACTTTGCTTCCTGATTTGCCAGTTTCAGGAGAACTGTTACATACCTATGAATCTTTAGTGTCTGTGGCTGAAAAGCCTCAAGATAATCTCCTGGACACTCCTTTAGACAACCCAGATCTAGTCTTATTCAATGATGGTTCTTCTTTCATGAGTGATGGTATATATTACACTGGAGCTGCAGTAGTCACAGAATTTGCCACTGTGTGGTCAGCTTTATTGCCATCAAATATAAGTGCTCAAGGTCCAAAACTTATAGCTTTAAAACATACCTGTATAATTGCCAGAGACAAAAGGGCAACAGTTTACAAGGACTTGAGATATGCATTTGGAGATTGTCATGCAGTAGGTATATTAAGGCTTCAGAGTGGATTTTTAACCTCAACTGGAAAATCTATGGAAAATGAAGAAATTATTAATAAAGTTCTTTCTGCTCTCCAACTACCCAAAGCCCTAGCCATAGTTCATGGAGAAGAATGAGGAGGAGGAGGAGGAAGAAAAGGAGGAAGAAGAAGAAGAAGAAGAAGAAGAAGAAGAAGAAGAAGAAGAAGAAGAAGAAGAAGAAGAAGAAAGATGAAAGAAGAGTAGGAAGAGGAGAAAGATTTTGGTTGGGTGAATATTAAAAAGGTTTGGTTGCCAGGGAATTTAATAATTATCAATCCAAAATTAAAGAATAACTTCAAGTCAAAATGACTTTTATGAGTTTATTTACAATTGAGAAGAGGAAGATAAAATAAAGAAAATGAGAGAGTATAGGATAAGTAATCTAACACATTAAGTAATTTTCCCTGGTCTCCTTGTTCAACCCAGGCACATCTAATTCATCCTCAGTTGGAGGAGGCTCAGCCTTGAGCCTAAAGCTAGAGGGCCAGAAATGAATGAAGCAGAAGCTTCAGTCATAGAATCTGTTTTGAAAGAGCAGTTTCTTTATAGACTTTAGAGAAGTCCAGGAAGATTTAGTCTTTACACTCACCATGTGTAGTTCTAAGGGAAACTTTTAAGAACAATCTCAACAAAGTCTCAGGCTGCCAGGTCCAAAGTTTCTCCAAGTCCAAATCACAAACAAGAAAAGCCAAAAGAGTCTAAGCCATGGAAGTTCTTTTAATTTGTCCAGGTCATTTCTTTCATCACTTCCTGTATCTCCCTTCCAGTTTAAAAGTCCAATCACAACAGACACTTTTCTTAGGACTGCCTAGGGCATAGTCAGTCAATTCTGATTTGTCACCCATTCTTGCACAGGTGGCTCTAGATGCTCTTCCCTCTCAGAGTTGATTCCACTCAATGTTTTGAATATTACTCTTCCCTCTCAGAGTTGATTCCACTCAATGTTTTGAGTATAACCTATTAACACTCTCTTCCTCTGCTTCTTATATTAGTATTCTTCCCCCCCCCCCATCTCCCATTTGCCTCTTTGTGCAGTAGAATTTATCCTATTTTTCTTGTTCCTTCAAGTTTTTCTTGGTGCCATCTTCTATTCCATCTTCTATTCTTTCTTTTTTTACATCTCATCTTAGACCACTTAGTACCCCAACCACTACCTATGAATAATTCTTCTAACTACTATGATAGTTAATACAGTTTTTGAGAGTTACAAATATCATTTTTCCATATATGAATAAAAACAATTTGACCTTTCCAAAGTACTTAAAATATTTCCCCCCATTTTCTTTTTTACCTTTTCATGTTTCTCTTGAGCTTTGTATTTGTACATCAAATTTTCCATTTAGTTCTGGCCTTTTCTTTAAAAATACTTAGAAATCTTCTATTTTGTTAAATGCCCATACTTTCCTCTGTAAGTATATAATCAGTTTTGATGAATAAGTCATCCTTGGTTGTAGCCCAATTCCTATGCCTTTTTGACTATCATATTCCAAACCTTGCAGTCCATTACTATGGAGGCTGCCAGATTTTGAAGGATTTACTGTCCACTAAATGCCAGAAGGAGTTTCTAAAAATCCCACAGATTTTCCCATCCATTCCTCAATTAGACATAATGTAATATTGCATTTCTAATTTCATTTACATAAAACTTCTCAATTTAGCAGAAAGAAGTTTCAGATGTCAAAATATTGAGTCCACTTATCTTGAACCAATATATCAAATCATTTAGAGAAAAAAACTATGTAAATTATTTCAAAATAGAAATGAAATACACTAATCTCAGTTAAGGGATTTCCATTCCTCAGTGAAAGAATTACTAGTCTGTCATTGCTAGATTGTGTGACCTTGAACAAGACATATTATATTTTATAGTTTCATCATCCGCACCCAGATCAGGATCAAGACCCAAGACCCAAGACCTAAGACCTAAGATCCTGAAAACCAGGTGTCCTGCCTTTTTATACTAGGATTCCAACTGCCTCTCACTGCCCCCTCTCTCAGAGTTCTGGGGGGGCACTATGAAATTCCGTGCTGCAGCCCAAATCCCTCTCAGCAATATGGATCCAACACAAGTCTTTGAAGTTCTTTTCAGCTCTGATATTCTATGACCTTATGATATTGCTTTACCTTAGTATCACTGGTACAATTCCTGTCCCACAGTTAGGATGGAATTAATGTTTGTTGATTGACTTTATACCAAATTATACTCTAGTTTGCTATCAAACTATTATTGAAGAGTATATGAAGACGATGCAGTCATTCAGATTATTTTAATTTGAGATTTCCTAGTATGGCGCTCATAGATTCCACTGTCTTGGACAAAGATCAGAGTGTAATTGTGTTTATGTTACTTTACTGATTGATCAGTAAGCAAAAATAGAACACCAAATGGTTTTGTTTGAATTTCTGGTATGCACAGTAGGAGAGGAATATCTCTGAAGTTTGAATAAGAATTTGGTTCAAAGCCTAGAATTAAAGTAGATTACACTATTTCTAACATAAGGGATAGTGATAAGGTCTTGATTTGTGATTTTTTTGCCTTATAGAATTCCTGATAAAGGGAACTCCCTCTACAAATGCATGCTCACTAGAGTACTGAGAGTTTAGGAAACTTGCTCAGAATTGCTCAGCCAATATGTGGCAGGGAAAGACTTGAACTCACCTGGGAAGTTAGGGTAGAGCTTCAAGCCTGGAGTCAGGAAAAATTGAGTTAAAATCTGGTTATAGATACTTATCAGCTGTGTGACCACTGGTAATTCACTTAACTTATGTTTGTCTCAGTTTCCCCATGTGTAAAATAGAATAAAAGCATCTACTCCCAAAAGTTGTACTGTAGATCAAGTGAAATAATAATTGTAAAGTACATAACATAGTATTTGACACAAACTAGGGTTCTATAAAATATATATATATATATATATATATATATATATGTGCATATATATATATATAATGTGTGGATAGGTATGTTCTAAAATTCAATATATATGTGTGTCAGCATATTTATGTATATGTGTAAAAAATTCATTTTTAACTCCTCCTTCTCATTCCTATACTGCCTTCCTTTCCTATCTCCCCTGGTATAAGCTATCCAATCACAAAACATTTTGTTGTTGTTTTTTTTCTCTTGGCAATGCATCTGCCCCTTTATTGTTTTGCTACTGATATCACCACAGTTCAGGTTCATATTATCTCTTTAGCAGACAACTGTACTAAAACTAGAATTGGTTCACTATCACTAATTTCTCTCCCTTCCAATAAAATTTGCATAATTCAGGGTGCCCTAAAAGCTTTAAGAGATTGCCTAAAGAAGAGAGAAGCAGCTCAGGTTAGAAACAAATGAGATATAAGTTCTTGAGTCAGTTAGTAGTGAAAGTTGCCTATAAATTATAGAAAGAAAGAGGGAAGGAAGGAAGGAAGAAGGGAGGGAAGGAAGGGAGGAAAAAGAATAGAGAAGGGGAAAATGTGATTTTTTGCAGCACTTATTATTTATTAGCCTCTACTTATTTATCTCTGGTAATTAATCTCCTAACTAAAGTATAATGCAAAATCAAAATTCAATTGCTTCTGTATTAACTCAATTATCTCTCATTCTTCTTGATACAATGTGTTTTTTATTTAATTTATTTTTCCCAAATTTTAGGAAGCAAGCATTTCCAAATTTCCAGTTTCCAAAAAAAGAAAAAGAAAACTGTACACAAGTGAAATCACAAATCTTCTATATGTTTAGCTCATTTTTATTCAGATTTACATAATAAATCCCTTCCCTAGTGTCCCAGCCTCACCTCACCCACATCACAGAATATATTGTCATGGAGACCAACATGTATGTACATCTAAATCAAATCTTTCATGTTTCACCTTTCTGTTCCCTTTCTGGAGTAACATTCAAAGACTATTCTTCCAAAATTAATTCTGTAGCTATGTATAATATTCTGGTTCTACTCATTTCTTTATTCATTATCTCATTTTGTTATTTCTAAGTTTTTATTAATTTTTAGCATGCTCATTCTTTCTTATGGCACATTAGTATTCCATCATAATCACATACCATAATTTTTTTGCCATGTCCCAATTGATGGGCATCCTCTCAGATTCCAATTCTTTGCCACCACAAAAGAGCTGATATCTTTTCCACTTACCCTCATCTCCTTGGGAAAAAGAAGCAGCAGTAATGTTGCTGGGTTTGTAGATATACACAGTTAATAACTCTCTGGCTGTAATTCCAAATCACTCTCCAAAATGGTTGTTCCAGCACATAACTGCACAAACAGTGTATTAGTATTCCCATTTTTTTTTCATATTACTTCCAACATTTTTCATTTTGCCTTTTTGTAATTTTAGCCAGTTTGATAGGTGTGAAGTGATATCTCAGAGTTGATTTTTGTTTGTTTGTTTGTTTGTTTGGTTTTTTTTTAAGTTTAATTAATTAAGAAGATTTTTCCAGGGTTACATGAATCGTGTTCTTTCCCTCCCCTCCTTCCACCCCCTCCATAGACAAGGAGCAATTCCACTGGGTTTTACATGTGTCATTGATCAAGACCTATTTCCACATTATTAATATTTGTACTAGGGTAACCATTTAGAGCAGGGGTCAGCAATGTATGGCTCTCTAGCCATATCTGGCTCTTTTGAGGGCCAGATATGGCTCTTTCTGCAGAAGCCTTGAAGTCAATTTTCTTTCAGGCTCTGTTACAGGAGTGCACACTATTACAGGAACTCGCACTGTGAGCACTGTATGGCTCTCATGAAATTACATTTTAAAAAATGTGGCGTTTATGGCTCTCACAGCCATAAAGTTGCTGACCCCTGATTTAGAATTTATATCCCCAATCATATCCCCATTGAACCATGTGATCAAGCAATTGTTTTTCTTCTGTTTCTACTCTCACAATTCTTTCTCTGAATGTGGATAGCATTTTTTCTTATAAGTCCCTCAGAATTGTCCTGGATCATTGCATTGCTGCTACTAGAAAAGTCTATTATATTCTATTGTGCCAAAGAGTATCCATCTCTGTGTACAACATTCTCCTGGTTCTGTTCCTTTCCCTCTGCATCAATTCCTGGAGGTCATTCCAGTTCACATAGAAATCCTCCCATTCATCATTCCTTTCAGCACAATAGTATTCTATCACCATCAGATACAATTTGTTCAGTGATTCCCCAATCAACAGACATTCTCTCATTTTTCCAATTTTTTGCCACCACAAAGAGTGTGGCTATAAATATTTTTGTACATGTATTTTTCCCTATTATCTCTTTTGGGTACAAACTGAGCAGTGGTATATCTAGATTAAAGGGCAGGCATTCTTTTAAAGTCCTTTGTGCATAGTTCCAAATTGCCATCCAGAATGGTTGGACCAATTCACAACCACAACAGCAGTGCATTAATGCCCCAATTTTGCTACATCCCCTCCAACATTTATGACTTTCCTTTGCTATCATTTTAGCCAGTCTGTTAGGTGTGAGGTGCTACCTCAGAGTTGTTTTGATTTGCATTTCTCTAACAGTAGTAATTTAGATAATTTTTCATATAACATTAAATGGCTTTGATTTCTTCATCTGAAAATTTATTTCAAATCTTTTGCCCATGTATTAATAGTGGGATAACTCTTATTTTATAAATTTGTCAAAACCATCTACACATTTTATATATGAGACTTCTAACTAAGAGTTCTCTATAACATTCTGCCCCTCCCCAATTTTCTGCTTTCCTTCTAATCTCAATTTGTGTAAAAATTTTTCAACTTATTAAACTCCATCTTATCCATTTGATATTTCATAATGTTATAACTTTTGAATCATAAATTCCTCTTCTCTCCATAAATCTGATAGGTAGTATATCTCCTCTTCTAATTGATGATATTTTCTTTTATTTCTAAATAATGTACTCATTTTTCTGTTATCAGTGAAGGATATAAGATATGGTCTATATGTATTTTCTGCAAAACTAGTTTTCAGAAGTCCTAGTTTTTTTACAAAAAAAGTGATTTTTCTCATCCTCAAAACCTAGAGTTATAATTTTGTCAAATACAAGATTCCAATTATCTTTTACTGCTATTTTTTGTGTCTGTTTTATTCCATTGAACTACCTTTCTATTTCTTATCCAATACCAGATAGTTTTGGTAATTGCTACTTTATAATATAATATAAAACTAGTGTTTGAGAACTCTTATCTTCATTATGAAAATGAAAAAAAATGCTCAATAAATATATGTTGAGTAACCAGTTTTTTACTTACAGAATTACAAAATGAAATTTTCATATACACCATGATCTTTAAAAAATTAATATATTAATTTAGAATATTTTTTTCATGGTTACATGATTCATGTTCTTTCTCTATCCTCTTCTTTTCCCCTCCCAGAGTTGACAAGGAATTCCACTGGGTAATACATGCATCATTCTAAACCTATTTCTATATTATTAATATTTGCAATACAGTGATCATTTAAAGTCAAAATCCTCAGTCATATGCCCATTGAACCATGTGATCAATCATATTTTTTTTTCTTTTGCATTTCTACTCCCACAGCTCTTTCTCTGAATGTGTATAGTATTCTTTCTTATATGTTCCTATGCATTGTCCTGGATCATTGCATGACTCCTAGTAAAAAAGTCTATTACATTCAATTGTTCCACAGTGTGTCAGTTTCTGTGTACAATGTTTTCCTGGTTCTGCTTCTTTTGTTCTGCATCAATTCCTGGAGGTCTTTCCTGTTTACATGGAAGTCCTCCAGGTCATCATTCCTTTCAGCACAATAGTATTTCATCATCATCAGATACCACAATTTGTACAGCCATTCCCCAATCGATGGACACCCTTTCATTTTCTGATATTTTGCCACTAATAATAGCATAGCTATAAATATTTTTACACATTTTTCCTTATTATCTCTTTGGGATACAAACCCCACAGTGGCATTGCTGTATTAATGGGCAGGCAGTCTTTTAAAGCCCTTTGGGCATAGTTCCAAATTGCCCTCCAGAATGGTAGGATCAATTCACAGTTCCACCAGCAATGCATTACTGTCCCAATTTTGACACAACCCCTTCGACATTTATTATTTTCCTTTACTGTCATATTGGCCAATCTGCTAGGTGTAAGGTATTACCTCAGAGTTGTTTTGATTTGCATTTCTCTAATTATGAGAGATTTAGCACACTTTTTCATGTGTTTATTGATAGTTTTGATTTACTTATCTAAAAACTGCCTATTCATATCCCTTTACCATTTGTCAATTGGGAAATGAGTTAATTTTTTGTATAATTGATTTAACTTCTCATAAATCTGAGAAATTAGACCTTTGTCAGAGGTTTTTGTTATAAAGATGCCCCCCCAAATTTGTTGCTTCCCTTCTAATTTTGGATGCATTAGTTTTGCTTGAACAAAATCTTTTTACGTTAATGTAATCAAAATTATTCATTTTACATTTTGTAATGTTCTTTATATCTTGCTTGCTGTTAATTTTTTTCCTTTCCCATAGATCTGACAGGTATACTATTCTATGTTCATCTAATTTACTTAGTTTCCCTCTTTATATTTAAATCATTTGCCCATTCTAAGTACATATCTTGGTATAGGGTGTGTATAGCATGAAGGGTCTTAAGTGGGGTGAATTACACCATAGAACCCTAAGAGAGGGACAATTAATAGCAGTTAAGAATGTGGGTATGTAAGCAGCACCCCAAGCTGAGTAACTCTCACTCTTTTGAGGGGAGAGTGTGCTAGGTGGATGAGGTGATGGGATTACTACTTCTCTTTAAGCCTAGCATAACTCTGACCTAAAGTAGCTTGAAGGAATATAGCTATTTACCGATATAGGCAATCAGTAAGATTGTCTCACATTGACCTGGCTTAGATTACTGCTGCAAAGGAATCCAGCTAGCAGTATCTTGCCAAAATCTGAATCTACATATGTCCAATCAAGACACTCTTAACTATATTACATTTATTCCTAATTAATATAGAGAAACAGATTGGCTTGTGAGGTAGTTAGGGAAAGATCTCTGTTGGGGCTTTCCTCACTGGGGAGAAGCTGTCCTGATAACATCAAAGATAACTAGACAGATCATATCTTTCCCACTTTCCTGTACATACCATCTATACCAAACCATCCAAGTTATCCCAAACCACCCAAGTTTTAGTAAAGTCAGTGGATGAGAGAATCCTTTAACTTAAACTATTTAGGCCTATATATATATATATATATATATACTAAGCCAACCTCCATATTGGTAGTCTCAAAGGCAGTTAGGATCCTGAGAGAAAGGAATCATTTGTGAAGACATTCTGAGCCAATTACCCATCCTTGTTTAGGGGATAAATCTCAAACAGCTAAAGTCATCAATTTCCTGTGAAGATATTCATATTTGANCTTGAGTGAACTCACTCTTCTGGGAGAGAGGGTGGTGGGTGGATGAGCTGGTGGGATTACTACTTCTCTTTGAAGTATAGCATAACTTTGACTTAAGGAGCTTGGTTTTACCCATATAGGTAATCAATAAGACTGTTTCACACCGACCCTGATTTAGATTACTGCTGCAAAGGAATCCAGCTAGCAGTATCTCAACAAAACCTGAATCTACATATCTCCAATCAAGACACTCTTAACCATCTTGCATTTATTCCTAGTTAATATAGAGAAACAGATTAGCTTGTGAGGGAGTTAGGGAAAGAAGATCTCTGTTGGGGATTTCCCTATTAGGGGAGAGGCTGTCCTGATAACATAGAAGATAACTAGACAGATTCTCTTTCTCACTTTCCTGTACATACTATCTACCCCAAACATTCTAAGTTATTAAACCCTTGTTTAAGTCAGTGGGTGAAAGAATCTTTAACTTAAACTATTTAGGCCTGAATATATACTTTACCTAAGGCAAACTCCATATTGGTAGTCTCAAAGGCAGTTAGGATCCTGAGAGAAAGGAATCATTTGTGAAGACATTCTGAGCCAATTACCCATCCTTGTTTAGGGGATAAATCTCAAACAGCTAAAGTCATCAATTTCCTGTGAAGATATTCATATTTGATATCAAGTTCAGTTCTGGAAAAGCTTGTCAGATAAGTAGCCATGAATACCTCCCTTGAGTCTCAGGTAGGATAATCACAAGGAATGATAAGAGTTAAAAAAAAAAAAACATCCCACACCTGGGATCTGTTTGAAATAGTCAATGTGGGCCATGCTTACCATTCTACTTCTTTTTTGAAGAGTTACCTTTCTTTCCCCTTCCCCTTTGGGGTAAAATGCTAGGGCCCTCATGCTATTTCAGTCCCCTCCCTCAAAGACAGAGCGTGGAGGCCTAAGTGGGACTGGAAAAGTCCCAGGCTCGAAAACCCACAGGAAGGTGGGGAGGGTTAAGAGTTAGAAACTCTCCTCAGGTAAAAGCTCTTTTAGGAGGCTAATTATTGTCTAAGAGGAAACACCCAGCCTTCCAAGGCAGGCAGCCAGAAAACTCTAAGCTGTGCACAATGAAAAAGAAGGGAAGTTACTTCCCAAGCCTCAGGAGATTGGCTCCAAGCAGTAGAGGCAACAGGAAGGACCAGGATTTCCTGGCACCATCTGGGATAGGTAACAGCAACAAAGGAACTTTAGTTCCAGTGAGGAGTTGGGTGAGCAATTGGTAGGTTTGGAAAGAGAGAAAGTGAAGCTTGGCAGTGACTGGAGGAGAAGATTAATGGAAAGAAGCAAGAACACCTTTTTTTTTAATCTCTGTGACCCTGCAGAGTGATGTTAAGGCTTTTGGGGCCTACCTAGGCTGGGAAGCCATCTCTGGCTAACTAGGCCCAACCTTGACTAGGCTGGCATTGGAGTGGTGAACTAGAAGAATATTGGAGACAGTACTTTAAGAATTATATACATATTTTATAAAAATATTAGAAATAGGTTTATGTAGTTAGAAATTGGTTTAAGATACAGATAAGAAGAGAGAGCAGGTCTTGGAATTCCCAAACAGAAGCGGTCTTTGTGAGAAGCCTTGAGTGGGGAGTGCATAAGCTAGTACCCCTTAGAATTAGGGACCTTTCCCACTAAACCTTTTACCTATCCTTATACCTTTTATACTTTAAAGTTATTTAACAGAGATATTAATTTAAATCTGTCTCCAAATAAGTTCACTCTGTATAGACCAAAAGCAGTTACCTTGAATATAAGCTCAAACCAAATCAGCTTCAACTGATAACCAGCCCTTACCCTTACCAACAAACAATTTATCAAAGATGAAAGATACTGTTTCCAATATATACCCAACAATGTTAACCAAACTACAAAAACACTTTTAGCATTTAGATATTAAAATAAAATAAAATAAAATTGAATACACTAAGAAAAAAAGAAAGAAGGAGGTAAAGGAAGGAAATATAAACATGAGCCAAGAAACTTCTCCCTCATTATTTCCAGGTATATAGGATATAAACATATGAAATTGCTGGGAGGATTTGGCAGCCTTTTCATATTTACTTTGTGAGATACAAATCAAATTTTGGTCTCTCTCTCCAAGAATATGATCTATTATCTGAATAAGTATATACTAATGGATCAGACAGAATTGAGGTATTTATTAGAAATCGCCAGTTTCATATCAAATCAGTCAAAGTTTTTTTTTAATTTATCTTTTGTACATATTACATAAAGTATTACATAAAGTCAATCAAAATGATGATCAAAGAGTTGAAAACAAGGTATGTGAGGGAGAAGAAGAAAAGGTAATCAAATTTATTAAAATGAAACCAACAAGGAAATGATAACAGAAGTAATGTTAAAAGCATAACAACAATTTTCAAGTATTTAACAGGTTCTTATACAGAAAAAAAAAGATCATCATTGGTGAGGAAGAAACAGGAAGAAAAAGCCTGAAATTGTAGTATGAAAAATGGAATTTAGAAACAATAGAAAGAAGAATTTCTGGGCATATTTGAGAACTAGAGTGAATTATTGAGAAAGACATTCTTTTTAAAAAATCTTGATTAGAAAAGACTCTGACTTCCCTGCAGTTGATCCTTACCAGTTTTGGCTTCTAAGTGATAAATTTACTCAGCCATAGCAACTCATGAAGATATCTGTCTAAGGGATGGAGGGGCTGCTCTCTGAAAAGGCTAATAACAGGGCTCCAAGGAAAAAACATTGCTGCTACTGGGATTATTTAAACATTTTAATTATCAAAGCAGATTGGCTTATCATCAGAGGTAAAGATAGATTAATTGGTCTTAACCACACTGCACTCAAGTTGTGCTCACAGAGTATCAACAATAAGTCTGGTCTTTTGCCTCAGTTTACCACTGCCAGAGAAATCTCCATTGTAGTATCTTAGCTAATTAACATATATTTATTTTCTTCAAAGTTGAACTCCTTATTTCCTCTTTAAAATCAGAACACTTCTATTTGCATTTGTTTGCCTATTCCTAGCAGCTCTAACTTCAGAAGGGGGAAATGAGTGAGTCTTGATTAAGTGAATTCTATGTGCCAGACATTTTACAAATATTATAGCATTTGATCTTTTCAACAACTTGGAAAGGTAGATGCTCCTGTTGTCTCCATTTTATCACTGAAGAAAACAATGTAGGGAGAGAACAAGTGATTTGTCCAAGGTCACACATATAATAAGTTTCTGAAATAAGATATTAACTCAGGTCTGCATGATTCCAGGTCCAGCAGTGTGTCCATTTAGCATCCTACCTACCTCTGTATCTATTTGTCATGTTTTCTGTGACTATCCTCATTTCTACTCTAAATGCACATTACCTTTTTTAAGTTTTTTGAGATGCCTTAACTGGAATATTTCAATAACCTCCTAATGGATATCACTGACTTTAGTTTCTCTTCTTTCCAGTTTATCTTTCACAATACTATCACATAACTTTTCAAAAGCATTCAGTGACTCCAGATAGCCCATAAGTTAAAAAACACATGTCTTAATCTGACATTTATATTCCTCCTCAATCTGACCAGCCTCTTTTCCTTTCTTCATAAACTATAGCATGCAATCAAAATGAGCTACTGAACTATGACTCATATATTTACTTTTCCTAATTTTAAATTTTTACATGCCATCTCTTATACCTGTAGTGCATTTCCGTACATCTCTATCAGGATCATTTTTCTGCCTTTAATATCCCCTCATTAAATCTCTCTAACTTATATTAACTATGATATTGAGCATATCATTAAGCATATTTTACATGCCTCCTTTACCTTCTAGAATATATGCTCAAAAGATAGTATTTAATTCAGTTTCTGGTAAAAAGTAGTCAATAAATATTTATCATTTACTTTTTTAAATTATATTTTGTTTTTACATTTTTCATGTTGTGTTCTATTATCTTCCATAGAGAGACATCCCTTATAACCATGAATTTATATAAAGAGGAAATAGCAAAAGACCATAGCAATCTAACACGTCAACTAAGTCTGGCAGTATATGTAATACTCTAACCTATAATCCCCCACTTCTGCAAAAAAAACTCCCTTTCTGTCTCTCTCTTTTAGGGCCATGCTTAGCCATTGTAATTATAAAACATTTAGTTTCATTTTGGTGTTGGTATTTTTATTTACATTGTTTTAGTTACATTTATTGTTTTTTCAGTTATGTTTACTTCAACTGGAATAAATTTAAATAAATCTCCCTCCATTCTTTATGTTTACATTTTATTATATTGCAGTAATATTTCATTATATTTATAGGCTAAAATGTTCACAGCCAATTCCAAATCAATGTATATCTCATTGATTGTCTCTAATTGGGTTAGATAATGTCTTAAGATCCCTTCCACTTCTAGCAGTCTATAATCTTAAGAATGTCCCTCATTATTTTCGAGGATGTTATTATCCTAGTTGAAATGGCTTCCCATTTTAAAGTGACATAATAATGTAATGCATAATATTAATATAAATAAATATTTAATTTTATCCTATTTTCATTCAGATACCTGCTTATTTACATGTTGAATATTTTTTACATGAATTACTTTTAGTGCATATTCAATTTTCCTTTGCTAACTTCAAATGAAAATGAAATTCATGATCTTTTCTCCTTTACTATCCTTTTTTCTCTTCATCTTCTTCTCCTGGTGCACCCAGATTATGAGAAATACTTTTCCTCCCCCCAACCTTCCTCTCTAATGTATTTCTTCCTCTCCTTTTTTCTTTTTTGCTTTCTTTATTAAGAATATCAAAACAACAAAGCCAGGATCCTTTTCTTATATAATTTCATCTAGGATTCTTGCTTGAATTAGGATTCTGAAGGGAAATTTTTTTCTCTCTCTCTTAAGGTATTAGCAATCAATCATCATGCTGCTACTTTCAAAAAATGCTCAAATTTATTCACTTTTTAATGTTTCCTTTGATTCTTGTGTTTGCATTTCAATATTTTTGTTCATTTCTCATCTTTTCAGCAGAAATGTTTGGAAGGACTTTATTTAATTCATTCAAGAAAAATTTGCTAAATTTACTCTATATAGATTTATAGTAGACACTGGAATGCTGACAAGGGAGGGAAAAAGCAATCCTTGCTCCCTTAAGGAAATTATATTACATTGCTTCTATAATTTATTTTATTTTTATTTTTGTTTTTAGACCCTTACCTTCTACCTTAGAATCAATACTATGTATTGGTTCTAAGGAAGAATTGTAGTGAGAGTGAGGCAATGGGGGTTAAGTGACTTGCCCAAGGTTATACAGTTAAGAAGTGTCTGAAGCCAGATTTCAATATAGTACCTCCCATCTCTTAGCCTGGCTCTCAACTACTGAGCCACCCAGCTGCCCCTGCTTCTATAATTAAAAGAAATTGTATGCACTTGAAAGAGGAAGTTTTCTATGATTAGTATGTTTGCAGGAGTTCATAAAAAATATATTATCTCAAACTAACCTCATTATTTTTCTTAGGGTTGCTAGATTGGTTGGTAAGGTAAATTCCATAATATACTAGATCTGAATAAGTCAGTTGAAAAACCTTTAAATTATTCCTTTTCAGTTGTCTTATCATGACATAAGTGTCACACTAATTGTATAAAAGCTATTCAGGTAAAGTTTACTATTTGGCATCTCCTGCTATGATGGAAAGTCATTCAAAATGAGCCCATTTTTACAATGAAAAGCACTAATCTAAAGATCAACTAAGTGTTGACAGGCATAGCTCCTAACTGGATGCAGGGTGATCTAATTTACAAAGTACCTACTTCTTATAAGTTGTAGAGGGTTTTAATTTGCACAGGAAAGGCTCACAAAGGCAAGTCACATATGACTAATGTATTATTTTATATTTCATAATCTTTTTTACAATATATTTATGGACAAAATGGAAAGATCTAAACATAGTGAGATTATAAGTGGATTCAGAATGGTTTCATAGACATATTCAGAGACTGATTAATTAATTGAGTGCACAGAAAATTTTCAAGAGATGCTTGTTTAATGAATGGCTTCATAGATTCATGGAAACTTAAAGAAAAAAGGGAGCCTAGAGATCATCTCTTTCAACTGCTTCATTTTACAAATGATAGAACTGAGGCACAGAAAAACTGAATGAAATGCTCAAGGTCTTACTCTTTGTCTAGAATTCAGATTTTCTTGGGTATACAATTTATATGTATGTGTGTATATATGCATATATACACACATGTATATAAATATACACATATACACATATGTAGAAACTGAGCTTTTATTATAATGTTTGATCTAAAGTTTTAAAAATGATTATTATTTCAATTCAAAGTCAGATACTTGTTGAATAATCAGCAGCTAAAAGGAGACCTATCAAAATTATCACCATATTAAGAATTTTTTAAATATATAGTAACTCATTAGAAAGGAAAAGAGGATCAAACACTTCTTAATTGTCTAATATGTGTCAGGGACTTAAGCATTTTAAAAATATTATATCATTTGATTATTAATAAAATGAAAGGCTGTATGGTATAGTGGATAGAGATCTAGTCTCAAAGTGAACAAGATTTGGATTCAACTTTTTCATTTGACACATACACTGGTGTTCGGGCTCTCAGTGCCCCATGCATCTCTCTAATACTATAAATTTAAGAAGCCAGTTTACATAAGTAAAATTATTTTTCTAATCATGAGATCCTTATGCCAAAAAAACATTTCTAGAAACAAATAAATACATGGAAGTATTAATCACTTTAGAGGTGAATGGCACAGAGTTGTTGGTATTGCTTTCTTATCCATGGTCCTTGCTGATTTTCTGCTTGACTCAAGACTTCCAGAAAATTTCTTATGGTGGTCTCCAATTCTCAACTTCCTTTTCATTTGTTCCATCACTCTCAATAGTTCAATATGGTTTTAAGGGGCAAGTCTTAGTTGTTACAAGCCCATGTCACATGGCACCTCATCACCTCCCCATTGCCGCCCTTTGCTGATGATGGATCAAGTGTGCTTAAAGTGAAGCAGATTGAACAGTTCTCAGATTACAAATGTAAGACTAAAACTGAATGACAACAGAAACATCCATAGATATTTTATGTTATAATCAGGGAAAAGTCTTAGAAGATAATAATTATACAAAATAATCTCTAATTATTCTAAAAATAGCAATTTAAAGCTGAGATTAACAGGTCATATACCCCTAGTCAAACAAAGTTTAGTATACATCTGCATGTTAAAAAGAGGACAGCCCTAATCTCCTTTTCTTCCTCCATTCAGCAAACCAGATGTTTTGGCTCTTCATTTGCTGAAGAATGCATTAGGTTCCCATATGCTCTTTTACTGTAACATAGCTTTTTTTTTTTTTTTTTTTTTTTTTTTTTTTTTTAAAGAAAGCTCATTCCTAAATGGCAATTAGCCATAGATAAAGACAGACATGTGCTGGAATTTGTACTGCCCATTGCTATGGTTACTCCTGTCACTAAAGAGTTAATGAAGTTTGCAAGGCACTTCATCATCATTTCTACTTAGTTTCTCCTAGTAGAGCAATTTTGGGATAGGTTGCCTGTGTTGGCTTCATTATAAAAGAAAGGAGTTATCTATAGAAATTTTGGAACTTAACTTTAGTCACAGTATATCAATGAGAATGCTGCACTTAAAACTCATGATGTTATATGCAGGTTCATTCAAGTCAACTTAGAGGCATCTTCAGGCAATACAGAGCACAACTCTTCCCTTTGTTGTTCAGTTGTTAAGTTAATTTAGTCATATCTGACATTTTTAAACCCTTAACTTCTATGTATTGGCTCCAAGGTGGAAGAGTGGTAAGGGTGGGCAATGGGGGTCAAGTGACTTGCCCAAGGTTACCCAGCTGGGAAGTGTCTGAGGCCAGATTTGAACCTAGGACCCCCCGTCTCTAGGCCTGACTCTCAATCCACTGAGTTACCCAGCTGCCCACCCTATATCTGATATTTTGTGACTACATTTGGGGTTTTCTTGGCAAAGATACTGGAGTGGTTTGCTATTTCCTCATGCAGCTCCTTTTATAAATGAAGAAGTTGAGTGTAGAGTGACTTGTCAAGGGATACACAGCTAGCAATTATCTGAGACTGGATTTGAACTCAGGTACTCCTGACTCCAGGATGGGCACTCTATTCATTGTACCAATTGGGTGCCTTACATCTTCCCATATTTTATCTTTTGTTGTTCTACCAAGTTAATAAGCTGCCCTTTTCTCCCTAAAAGGCCATTTCCTCTTGATGACTAGAGTGTTAGTTTAAGTGTTTCTGGGGTAAGAGTTGTTTGTTGCTCTGTACTATGTAGCAATCTTTCAAAAGGTCTATATTTCTCTACTAAATAAAGGGATAATCTTAGTACAAGCTGCTGTTTTCCAATATAGATACAAATAATTAGAGCAGTGATATGATGTTAATGGAACAATACTGAGCCATCAGAAATGATGAAAAGATAATCACACGAAAAAAACTGGGAAGACAAGAAATGATGCAAAGTAAAGTGAGCAGAACCAGGAAAATATTGTCAATAGCAACAGTAATAATGTATGATGTCAACTGTGAATGGAATAACTATTACAAGCAATGTAAGGGTTCATAACAAACCCAAAGGACTCATGATGAAAAAGACTATACCCACTGCCATATATGCTTTGTGATTACACACATACAATCCTATCATATTACCCCCACTGGAAAATGAGTGAAGAAAACTTGGATCACAAAATGCCAAAAATGATTATTAACTATAGTTTCAACATGTAAAAAATTAAAAATAAAATTTAAAAAGTAGTGTTGCAGCAATTTTCCAGGCTGCAATTTATTTTTTATTTATTTTTTATTTTTTTAGAAACATTTTCCATGGTTACATGATTCTTTTTTTCTTTCCCCATCAACCCCTTATGCCCCCCCATATCCAACATGCATTTCCACTGGTTTTAACATGTGAGATCAATCAAGACTTATTTATATATTATTGATAGTTACTCTGGTGTGGTCATTCAGTGTCTACATCCCCAACCATGCCTGCATCAAAACATGTGTTCAAGCAGTTGTTTTTCTTCTGTGTTTCCACTCCTGCAGTTCTTCCTCTGAATTTGGGTAGTGTTCTTTTCAATAAATCACTCAGAATTGTCCTAGGTATTGTCCTGGCATTACTGCCAGTACAGAAGTCCATTACATTCGATTTTACCATAGTGGATCAGTCTCTGTGTACAATGTTCTTCTGGCTCTGCTCCTTTCACTCTGCATCAATTCCTGGAAGTCTTTCCAGTTCACATGAAATTCCTCTAATTTATTGTTCCTTTGAGCACAATACTATTCCATCACCAGCATATATCACAGTTTCTTTGGCCATTTGTTTTCAGTTTTTTGCCACCACAAAAAGCACAGCTATAAATATTTTCATACAAGTGTGTTTATTTATGATCTATTTGAGGTACAAACCCAGCAATGCTATGGTTGGATCAAAGGGCAAGTAGTCTTTTATTGCTCTTTGGGCATAGTTCCAAATTGCCATCCAGAATGATTGGATCAGTTCACAACACCACCAGCAATGCATTAACGACCCAATTTTGCCACATCCCCTCCAACATTCATTGCTCTCCCCTTCTCTCATTTTAGCCAATCTGCTAGGTGTGAGGTGATACCTCAGTTATTTTAATTTGCATTTCTCTAATTATTAGAGATTTAGAACACTTTCACATGTGCTTATTGATATTTTTGATTTCTTTATCTGAAAAATTGCCTATTCATGTCACTTGCCCATTTATCAATTGGGGGAATGGCTTGATTTTTTATACAATTGTTTTAGCTCCTTGTATATTTGAGTAATTAGACCTCTGTCAGAGTTTTTGTTACAAAGATATTTTCCCAGTTTGTTTCCCTTCTGATTTTGGTTGCATTGTTTTTGTTTGTACAAAAACTTTTAAAATTTAATATAATCAAAATTATTTATTTTACATTTTGTAATTTTTTTCTAACTTTTGCTTGGTTTTAAAATCTTCCCTTTCCCATAGATCTGAGAGGCATACTATTATATGTTCACCTAATTTTCTTATAGTTTCCTTCTTTATATTCAAGTCATTCACCCATTCTAAATTTATCTTGGTGTAGGGTGTGAGATATTGATCTAAACCTAATCCCTCCCATATTGTTTTCCAATTTTCCCAACAGTTTTAGTCAAATAGTGGATTTTCGTCCCAAAAGTTGGGCTCTTTGGGTTTATCATATACTGTCTTGCTGATGTAATTAACTCCAAGTCTATTCCACTGATCCTCCCTTCTGTCTCTTAGCCAGTACCATATCGTTTTGATGACCACCACTTTATAGTATAGTTTAATATCTGGTACTGCTAAGTCACCTTCAGGTTTTTTTTTTTTCATTATTTACCTTGATATTCCTGATCCTTTGTTCTTCCAAATGAACTTTGTTATACTTTTTTCTAGTTTTTTGGTAGTTTGATAGGTATGGCACTAAATAGGTAAATTAATTTGCGTAGAATGGTCATTTTTATTTTTCATTTTTATTATGTTAGCTTGTCCTACCCATGAGCAATCTATGTTTTTCCAATTGTTTAGATCTAGTTTTAATTTTTTGGAAAGTGTTTTGTAGTTGTATTCGTATAATTCCTGTGTTTGTTTTGGTAGATAGATTCCCAAGTATTTTATATTGTCTAGTGTGATTTTAAATGTTGTTTCTCTTTCTATCTCTTGCTGCTGTGATGTGTTGGAGATATATAGAAATGCTGATGATTTATGTGCATTTATTTTGTATCCTGCAAATTTGGTAAAGTTGTTGATTATTTCTGTTAGCTTGTTAGTTGATTCTGTAGGATTTTTAAGTAAACCTTCATATCATCTGCAAACAGTGATAGCTTAGTCTCCTCATTGCCTATTTTAATATCTTAAATTTCTTTTTTTCTCTAATTGCTACTGCTAGTGTTTCTAGTACAATGTTAAATAATAGACACAATAGTGGGCATCCTTTTTTTATGCCTGATCTAATTGGGAAGGCTTCTAATTTAATCCCATTGCATATGATGCTTGTTGATGTTTTTTTATATATTCCGTTTATTATTTTTAGGAAATGTCCTTCTATTCCTATACTTTCTAGTATTTTCAATAGGAATAGATGATGTATTTTGTCAAAGGCTTTTTCAGCATCTATTGAGATGATCATGTGGTTTTTGTTGATTTGCTTGTTGATATGGTCAATTTTGTGAATGGTTTTCCTGATGTTGAACCACCTTGAATTCCTGGTATAAATCCCACCTAATCATAATGAATAACCCTCGTGATCACTTGCTGGAATTCTCTTTGCTACTATTCTGTTTAAGATTTTTGCATCTATGTTCATTAAGGAAACTGGTCTACAGTTTTCTTTCTCTGTTTTTGATCTACCTGGCTTTGGGATCAGTACCATATTTGTATCATAAAAGGAGTTTGGTAGAGAATTCCTTCTTTACTTATTATGTCAAATTGTTTGTATAGTATTGAAATTAGTTGTTCTTTAAAGGTTTAATAGAATTCACTTGTGAATCCATTTGGTCCTGGGTATATTTTCATATGGAGTTCTTTTATGACTTGTTCAATTTCTTTTTCTGATATGGGATTATTTAAGTATTCTATTCCTTCTACTGTTAATATAGGCAATTTATATTTTTGTAAATATTCATCCATTTCACCTAGATTACTATATACTTTGGGATATAATTGAGAAAAATAGTAATAGTCTTTAAGGATTGCCTTGATTCTCTCTTCATTAAAGGTGTGGTCTCCCTTTTCATCTTTGATGCTGATGATTTGGTTTTCTTCTTTCCTTTTTTTAAAATTAGATTGACCAGTACTTTTTCTATTTTATCTGTTATTTCAAAGTACCAGCTTCTACTCTTATTTATTAATTTAAGAGTTCTTTTACTTTCAATTTTATTGATTTCTCCTTTAATTTTTATAATCTCTAATTTGGTGTTTAGCTGAGGATTTTTAATTTGTTCCCTTTCTAGTTTTTTAATTTGCATGCCCAATTCATTGATCTTTGCCTTCTCTAAGTCTCATCATTGTTATTCTCTTCAATGAAATTATTAACTGTTTGTATGATTCCTTCTTTAACTAACAGGTTTCAAAGAATCATATTATTTAATTTCCAATTAGTTTTTGATTTGCCTGTCCAGGTGCCCTTACTAATTATTATTTTTATTTCATTATGATCTGAGAAGGTTACATTTATTATTTTTCCTCTTCTGCATTTATTTGCAAAGTTTCTGTGCCCTATTACTTGGGCAACCTTTGTGAATGTACCATGTGCAGCTGAAAAGAAGGTGTATTCCTTTTTGTCCCTATTTATTTTTCTTTACATATCTATTAAATCTAATTTTTCTAGGATTTCATTTACCTTTCTTATCTCTTTCTTATTTGTTTTTTGGTTTGATTTATCTAAATCTGAAAGGGGAATATTTACATCCCCCACTACAATGATTTTCCTATCTATTTCCTTCTTGAGCTCTGCCAGTTTTTCCTTTAGGAATTTGGATGCTATACCATTTGGGGCATACATGTTGAGCACTGTTATTTCCTCATTGTATTTTATCAGGATGTAATTACCTTCCCTATTTTTTTAACCAAATCTATTTTTACTTTGGCTCTATCAGAGGTCATGATCACCACGCCTGCCTTCTTTTTCTCATTTGAAGCCCAAAAGATTTTGCTCCAGCCCTTAACCATAAACCTGTGTATGTCCACCCACCTAATATGTGTTTCTTATAGACAACATATGATAGGATTTTGGTTTCTAATGCACTCTGCTATTTGCTTCCATTTTATTGGGGAGTTCATCTGATTCACAGTCAGAGTTATAATTATAAGTTGTGTATTCACAAACATTTTGGTATCCTCTCCAGTTCTACTCCTCATTCTTAAACTATTTCCTTTTAAACCAGTGGTTTGCTTTATGCTAGTAATCCCTCCCTTGATTTACTTCCTTTTCCACCCCCTCCCTTATTATTCCCCTCTTTTTATTTTTTATGGCCTAATGAATTCCCTCCCCCTTCTTCTCCCCTTCCTTTTTTGCCTCCCTGCTCTCCTTAGTTGATCCCTTCTGATTTTCTCAGTAGGGTTAGATAGAATTCCATATCCCATTGTATATAGCTACTCTTCCCTCTCAGGGTTAATTCCTCTGAGAGTTAGGTTTAAATATTACCTCTTAATGCTCTCTTCCTCTCTTTCTTATAATAGTATTGATCTCCTCCGCTTCCCGTGCTCTCTTTGTGTGGTATAGAATATCATATTTTTCTTATTCATTCAAGTTTCTCTTGATGCCATCTACTATTCAACCTCCCTCCTTTTTTCCCTGCCACGTCTCATCTTAGACAATTTAGTGCTCCAACTTCTCCCTATGAATACTTCTTCTAAATTACTCTAATAGTGAATACAGTTTTTGAAAATGAAACATAATATATCTCCATATAGGAATACAAATAATTTGATCTTATTAAGGCCCTTAAAGGGGTAAATTTAAGAATAAGAATTTTCTTTCTTTCCCTTCTGTTTCTTATTTACCTTTTCAAGTTTCTCTTGGTTTTTGAGGTTGGATATCAAACTTCCCATTTAGTCCTGGTCTTTTCTGTGCAAATACTTGGAAATATTCTTTCTTGTTGAATGCCCATATTTTCCCCTGGCAGTTTTGATGGGTAGGTAATCCTTGTTTGTAGACTAGTTCTCTTGCCTTCCTTTATATCATATTCCAAGCTTTGTGGTCTTTTAGTGTGGAGGCTGCCAGGTCCTGTGTGGTCCTGATTGGTTGCCCTTGATATCTGAATTGTCTCTTTTTGGCTTCTTGTAATATTTTTTCTTTTACTTGGAAGCTCTTGAATTTGGCTATTATATTTCTGGGGATTGTCTTTTCAGGGTCTAGTGTAGAGGGTGATCTATGAATCCTATCAATGTCCATATTGCCCTTTTGTTGTAGAACTTCAGGGCAGGTTTGCTGGATAATTTATTTTAGTATGGAGTCCACATTTCTATTAATTTCTGCTTTTTTCAGGAAGACCAATGATTTTCAAATTGTCTCTTCTAGACCTGTTTTCTTGATCTGTCAATTTCTCAGTGAGGTATTTCATGTTTCCTTCTACTTTATCAATCTTTTGACTTTGCTTTATTTGTTCTTGCTGTCCTGAGAGATCATTGGCTTCTAATTGTCCAATTCTAGCCTTTAGAGATTTGTTTTCCTTTTCAATCTGGTCTATCTGGTTCTTCAAGGCTTCTAGTTGGTCATTTCTGGTCTTCAGTTTGATTATCAATTCATTTGATTTCTGAGCCTCACTTTCCAATTGCAAAATTTTCCCTTTTAAACTGTTATTTTCTTGCCAGATCTTTCATCTTTCTCATAATCTCAGATTTGAACTCTTCAAGATCTTATGACCCATTTTCATTTTTTGGGAATGTTTGGATGTCTTTAATTATTTGTCCTCTGTTTTCTGGTTTTTTTTCTGTGCAGAAGTTATCAAGTGTTTGAGCTTTTTTTTGGTCTTCTTGTTTATTTTTTATTGACCTTGATTGGTATCATTATGTGTTATCTGCCAGAAGGCTGAGTAAGGCAATCTCATTTTCTTTGTGTAGAGTTAGGGAGCAGTTTTTGCCTGAGGCTACTTTGTGAGTCTCTTGGCTTCTCTGGGTACCTTCCTGGGGTCTCTGGTCTAGCTGTTTTCAGGGTCAAGGCCCCATGTTCCTAGCCAGATGCCCAGAGCTTGGGACTTGGCCCAAGCTAGCTTTTCCACCTGAAAATTTCCCCTGAGTCTGAGCTTGCTAAGTGCTGCTGCTGCCTCTCTCAGCCCCACTCTAATGTCCAAGGTCTTAGTTTTCTAGCCTCCTGGGGTCTCTGGTGTAGCTATTTTCAGAGTCAAGCCCCCATGTTCCTAGCCAGCTGCCCAGAGCCCAGAACTTGGTCCATATTTGCTCCTCTACCTGGGGTTTTCCCCTGAGTCTGAGTGCACTGGGAGCTGCTGCTGCCTCTCTCCACCCCACTCCTGTGTCCAAGGTCTTAGTTTTCTAGTGTCCTGTGGTCTCTGGTCTACCTGTTTTCAGGGTCAAACCCCAGTGGTCCTGGCTGCCTGCCCTGAGCCCGGAACTTGGACCATGCTTGCTCCTCCACCTGAGATTTTCCCCTGCATCTAAGCGAGCTGGGTGCTGCTGCTGCCTCTCTCAGCCCCTCTCTATGTCCACGGTCTAAGTTTTCCAGCCACCTGGGATCTCAGGACTTGCTGCTCTCAGGGGCAAGGTCCTGGTAGTGCCAGCTAGATGCCTAGGGGCTAGATTTTATGCCCCAGCTCGCTCTAACTCTGGAGCAGAGCATCTGACTCTGGTACTGTGGATGGGGTGGGGGAGGGTTGATCTGCTCACATTTTGATGGGAGCTATTTCCCTCCCTTATAGTGTGGAAGTGCCCAAATCCCATGTACTTTGGATACCGTGCCCTATTGTGGGGTCCCTTCTTTCATCTGGATTTTATTTTCTTGTCCTTTGGATGTACTCTATATCCATTGGTAAGGAGAGAAAGTCGCCCTGCCTCTACTCTGCCTACAGGTTTTTTAGTATTGAAAAAATGCATGAAATATTAGTTCTAGAAGGAAAGCAGTATGGTACAATGAAAAAAGCACTGGTTTTATACTTTTTTTTGAAATGTCAAACAACACATACTATATATGTAATATTTCATGTCATTGAACTCTCTTAAAACTCAGTTTTCTCATCTGAAGACTGAAAATGCAAGATCAAATGATTTGAAATTCCATTTGGTTCTAGCAGTGTGATCTTATGTTTCTGAAATCTTCTATCTCAATCCACTCATTTCATAATAAAAAAAACATTTATTCAGTATCTACCATTAGCCAGCATTGTGCTAGGTGCTGAGAACCCAAGGACAGAAATACAACCTTTCCTAACTTTAAGGAACATATTACATTTCATCATGGGAAACTATATGTACCTATATGAATATACAGAGAAGAAATACAAAATAGAGAAAAAAGTTAAGATTGGGAGGAAAGACATTAATAGCTAGGGAGAGACCAGAAGGAAATCAGGAAATGCCTCAAATAGAAGGTAGAGCTTGGATTGAGTCTTGAAAGAAGTAAGGGTTTCTATGACAAAAAGTAATGTGGAATGAATTCCAGGCATCGAGAGCATCTAATGTGAAGAGATGGCTGTGTATAAAACAATAAAAAGGTAAATTTGGCAGTTCCCTTAGAGTGCAAGTAAAGGAAAAATTTATAATAAAGCTAGAAAGGTAGGTTGGAACCAGGTTATGAAGGGTTTAAAAAGCCAAAGAGTAGAATTTATATTTTATCCTAGAGGCAATAAGGAGCCACTTGAGTTTAGAAGAGGTATTGTGGCTGACATGGAAAAAGAAAACTATAGCAGTTCTATTAAATATTGGAAGGTCAAATAGAATAGTGAAGTGATTCAGTTAGACCTGTGGTTAAAGAATATAATTTTGGTTGCTATAGAGAGAATGTATTATGTTGGGGATAAGCTTTAGTCAGGAAGACAAATTAAGGAGTCTTTGCTATAATCTAGGTAAGGGAAAAATAGGGCCTGATATAAGGAGGAACTATGTGAATAGTGAGAAAGAGATAGATGTGACTAACATTAGAGAGGCTGAATTTTTTTTGATTTGGCAATTGCTTAGATAAATAGGTTAAGTAAAGAAGAGTGAGTATATAATTGAAGTTATATATCTACAAGATTGAAGGTATAGTGGTGTCTTAGAAAGAAACAGAGAAGTTTAGAAAAAAGGAACATTTTTGGACATGTTGAGCTTTAGATATCTGGAACATTCAATTTCAAATATACAATAGGCAGGTCATGATTTAGAACTGCATCTCAGGAGAACAACTCAGTCTGGATATATAGATTTTAAATTGATTATCTTTATTATTAGGATAGTAAAACTTTGGGGAATAGATGAAGTCCTACAGAGAGAAATCATACAGAGAAATAGGGGATGAGAACTAGTATTGTGTCTCGAAGTAAATCTATTGTTAGTTATTAGGACACGGAAAAATGATTTAACAAAGGGGAATGAAAAGTCCAGAAACTTGTTTAAGAAAAACTGGGGAAAATAGCTTTATGAAAGCCTACAGAAAATTGGATCCTGGAGGCCCCGATGTTCAACAATATCAAATGCTGCTTTGGCACCAAGAAGGATAAGGATTGATAAGATCATAAAATTAGCATTTGAGAGATAACTGCAGGTACATATAGATGACTCAGTGGAGAGTGTGCCAGGTCTTGAGGCAGAAGGATCTGGCTTCAAATCTGGCTTCAGATACTTCCTGACCAAATGACCTTGGGCAAGTCACTTAACCCCATTTGACAATGGGGTATTGTTGAGGAGAAAGGACATATCAATATCATAATCAGTTATTAGAATTATTGAAGAATAGAGATTGATGTCAAAGGATTTTGAAGAGTATAGGGGAGGAGAAGAGATCACAATGAATAAGACAAGTCATCATCATGATTATTACTATGTTTCCATTTTTGGAGAATTATTAAAGCTCTTTCCAAGATGTCATGCTAGAATTTTATTATCCAAAGACTAAAACAAGATCAGATCTCAGTATGATTCTAAATCTTTATAAAAACTTATTTTAATTATACCTAAATCTAAATTATTGATAATGGTTCCATGGAAAACTAAGCGCATATAAAGCCTAGAAACAAGACTGATATAATATACATGTATATACATATTCATAGATAGAATTTTCCCCCTTATAACCATTATGTGAGGTAGAAGGCTCTCTATATAGTAAACCTAATGTCTCTATATTGAAGTGTGCTTAAGTTATGTCTTATGCCTAAGAAAATTAAATTAGATATTCATTTTCTGTGTTCATGGAAGTTTAGGTAGAAGAAAATTTGTTGAACTTTTCTTATTTCAAAGAATTTAGAATAATTTAAAGTAACAGAATAAAGATATAAAGAATTAAGAAACAAAGAAACATCTACTGATGGCTCAAAGTAATTATGCTATCTAGAGAAAAAGGAAATATTGCTTTGGCACACAAGAGCAGTTTCATAATTACTGCCTTCTTCCAAAAAGATTAATTGGCATTTGAAAATTAGATCCTGAACTGGTCAAATTTCTTTTTATTTCATCTTATATAGGTGAAGATTTCCCATGGGAAAGTAAGAAGATGATAATAATTTATTCCAATAGCCATTGAGATGGTTAAAGCAGGAGCTGTGGAGTGCATTAGAGCTTGGTCACATAGTGAAGATGCCAACATCATCGAAGATGCCAACACCATCCATTACATCTCAGGCCAGTGCCAGTGATCTGGACTTTTTCTTGCCATTCAACTTGGATGACTCTGGAAGAAAGAGTATGGATGATAACTGTGCAACTCTGCCTCACTTACATTCAACTCACATACATGTCAAGATATCACTCTCATGATACCTTTGGATATCATCAAAAATTAAGAACAAAGAACAATAACAATAGTAATTTGACGACAGTAATATTTGCCATACCTAATTTATAGGGTTGTGGTGAAAAAAATACTTTGAATTTAAGGTAATACAACAATTTTATCATCATCAGAATAATAATACTTTTAAAAAGTAACACACCATATTGAAACTCCCTTACAGATAAGAAAGCTAGGTACTTGAGAGTTTAATTTACTTCCACAAAAGTCCTTTATATAATTAAGTGATAGCAGAACTTGAACTTAAATATGTATTGCTTTTCCATTTCTTTTACAACTAAACTCAGATGAATTTCCAACTGTGTAGTTTGTAGTATCCATTCAGCTAAGATAGTCTAGCCCTTTAGTAAATAGTACTAATAATATTATTTCACATTTAGAGGAGACCATTCATTTTTAAAATGAACTTTAAGAATTTTTCAATGATTTTCAAATCCATTTTTATGAGATATGAAATGTTAATTTATAGTTACATTAATCTCTAAAATAGGTAAGTTGAGGCAAAGAGGCAGAAAATGATACATGAATAAACTTAATTCAATTCAATTCAACTGACATTCATTCAGTACTATGTTCAAGAAACTGTGCTAAGTGTTGAGGAGAGATAATAAAATGAATAGTTCCTTAACCCCCCCAAATACATAATCTAATAAGGAAAATGAATAACTATAATTTAAAACATATTTCAAAGACCTTCAGAGTATTAGGACTACATTCATTCTTTTTCCATATTCATTCACCAAATTAAACTGAATCACTTAGAGATCAGAAGCAACCACACTTTAACTACAGAAAAAAGATCTACTTCCCAGGTAATACTTATCGACTTAGCTATTTATGAGATAGTATTTCCACAAGATCTATCATATGGATATGTTGAATATCTATATACTTTGATTTATACCACCTTCTGAAGTTGTATCTAGTGTACTATGGACACCCAATAATCTTTTTGGTATTTTTAAAGCACCTAACAAATGCTTATTGATTGATTAGCTGGATATACACAACAGCTTAAATTATCCATATGGGAAAAATAATTCCCCATCTCCACCTACCATACTTGTAATATTCTCTCAACCCATGCTAACCACCAATATGCATGTAAATATGCATGAATGTGTATTTATCTGAATATATATATGTGTGTGTGTGTGTGTGTGTGTATGAATGTGTGTGTGTGTGTGTGTGTGTATGAATGTGATTTTTGAGGAAAGAATCACTAGATGATGAAGGCAGGAGAACTAGAAATTGGAGTTATTATAAATTGACTTAGAGACTCAGAATATCCATTTTTCCTAAGCATACCTGTATTATTAAAAATTGTTTTTGTTGCACATATTTCTTCCCTCTCTACCCTTATGAAAACAAAAAGGAGATTGGGGCTGAGTGGGAAACATACTGTGCTTTTTAACTTTTGCTGTGACATTGCTCTATAATTATATAATATTATAGTATATCATATCATCTTTAGTATGTGATGCCAATCTTTGCTGATGAGCTTTACTGATGAGCTGAATTATTTCCCTTGTTCAATTAGTTAAAAAGTTTTCTAGTCCAAGAGTAGTTAATTAATATTTCTAGACTTTTATTTCAAATCACAACTTCACTCTTAGAAATCAAGATATCATAAAATTATAGACAGACCCATGAGGCAAGCATAAAGGAAATATACAGCTAATCCCTGGGCCAAAATCTGATCTCTTGGCACATTTCTATTATTTTCATAGTTGTTTATGAACTCTGTTCCAAATGATTGAGCTACTGTATGGATACTTTACTATCAGATTAAATGTATCCTTCTATGAAGAGAGAAGAGAGATACTTTCTTGGATTTCAGATTACTTATTTTTCTTATTAATTTTCCCCATTTTTCTCATATCGATAACATTTTAAATAAATTTCCAATTCATAATGCATGGAGGAAGTAGGGCCATAAGGCATGTTGCAAAGAGCAACAGGGCTGCAGGTTCATTCAAATATTTTAATCATTTCATGTACTTAACATGAAAAAATTTCTTAATGTTCAGCTCTTCTAGGCAAAGTAATCTTACATGTCTTATGTATTGAAAACATATTGCAACCGTGTCCAAAAAATTAACAAATAAAATAAATAATAATTTTGCACTTATATTTGGCTACATACCATGAAAAATTCAGAAACTTGTGTGGCTATTCCTTTAACATATTTATTTTTTGCCTTCTCATCATTAGCAATGATATAGATTAAATGCCCCTCTAAAAATTCATTTGGCCTTGACATCTGAGATGAATTGAACAATGAATAGAAAATTTTATTTCCAACCACTTTACTTTTTAAAATTGGTTGCCATTAACTGACCATTGTTCTTCCTGTATATGTAAGATAATTGCTATTTTTACAGCACAACACAATATATTCTGGAGATCTTTTTTAAAATAAAGAGAAAAGATATCTTTAAGCTTTGTTTCCATGTTTCATATTGGGTGAGTTATCCAAAATTTATTTTATTAGTCAGGCAATTTAAGACATTGACTTTAAATTACATACATATTTATATACATCCTACATATGTGTGAATGCATGCATATGTACTATATATGCTATAAATATGCTAATTGTTTTCCAACTTATTTCATAAATGCATATATGGTCAACAAAGTACCATTATCTATTCAAGGTTCTCTCAGAAGGTAAATACCAGGGAATACTTACTATCGCATGTCCAGGGAACTGAGGTGGACTTCTCAACCACAGATGCTTTTGTTTTAATTTGTAGCAGTTACACTGATTTGTATCCCTCACTTCTTGGTTTATTTGACTGATTTCAGTAACTGCTGTCGATGTGGGGGCTGAAATCATTGCCAGGGTTGCTGTCGTTTGTAATTTTACATCCTTCATTTTGCTTCACTCTGTATGCCTGTCACATCAACTTAACAGTGAGCAGCATACTAGCCAGTACCTCTGGCATACTGTATATTAATAGAATATTGATATAGCACAAATACTGTTGTGGGATTCATCATTTGGTAAATCCTCTACCGTCTGCAGTTTTACAGAGCCATTTAATTAGCAATTTTACAGCCTCCTATTCTCTCATTAAATTAATTAATAATTAAGTTCAAATATAGGCATCTTTAATGTCATAATTATATTTCAGTTTTATGGTCACTGGAGTTTAGCTCATTAGGGTAGATACTCATAAACCATAGATCTGTTTAGGGGCTGAGACACTTCTACACAGGTAGACTACTTCCATTTGGTATTTTCATTTCTCTTCCTCTTAAGCGGAACTGTCTTTTATATTTTTTTCCAGAAGCTATTCAGACTCGTTGTTTGTGTGTTTTTAAAAATATCTTTGACAATTTATTAAATTTAAAACTCATGCTATTATCAGATAATAGTTTTTTAAAAGTCTCTAGATTGACCTTGTTTTTCTGTCCTTTGAAGCTTGGATAAAGAACCTTCAACCATAGCTTTGAGTTCAAAGTACCAGTTAAAACTCTTGAATTTTGCCGCCCCCTAGAAGCATAGTTTGCAAAGGCATGAAAGTCTATAATGGTACTTCACACAGTATTGGTAGGTCTGCATGTTGCTTTATAAGGAGTGGGTTTATTTCCCTCATTATCACTGATTAAACTAGCTTAGTTGAAGAGGCAAAACAAAACTTGGCTTTGAAATTGTTCTTATTCAATTTTGTTTGCCTTCATATAACCCAGGACAGTGCTAATTATCTCTTTAGTGGAGCTCATATTTCTAATGTAATTCATATGTAAATTTTAATTTAATTCATATGGGAATGTTTGTGTTTCTTACATAGTCTCCATAAAGAGCACAAACACTGAATTAAAACTGTTTGGAAGATGAAAACTTTATGTTATATTTTTTGAACTAGATTTGCTTTGCTTTGCTTTGTTGTTTCTACAACATATTCTACTAATTTAGTAAACATAAGATTTCTAGCGTTATTTCGAAGAAACCTATATTTACACTGTTATGGAATTTTCTACATAACCTTGAGGTGATAATTGGAAATTCATATATAAGCCCTAAAATCTACTTTCTAACTAGCTCTTAAATTTCTCCTGGAAAAGACTTTCCTTTTTTTTATCTTAAGAACTCTAACAAACATTGATTAACTTTCAATATTCATTAAGGACAAATATCATTAGCTATATTTAACAATACTAAGATATCAGAAACAATATTAAACTGAATTCATATGAGTGGTTTGCACTTTATACTTGTTGGATTTCCACAAGTTCATACTGAAAAATTCAAATCCTTCAAAATCATAGCATAACAAAATCTCAGTTATGGAAGTGACCTCAGAAGCCACACAATCCAGACCACACATTTACAAGTGAATCTCTACTCTAAGAAAAATGTTTCTCAATTAATTTCCTTGATTAGAAAAATAGGATCTTTGTTTTGTGCCTCTCTAGGTCCTCATGTGATGAGTTTGCAAGGCACGGGATTGAAGCATAGATAGAAAGGTCTTGGGTCTATATCTTGTATCTGGAATCAATACTAGACAACTAGTACATGGCATTCATGATGAAATGAACCAGAGGTGACATGAAAGCTAAAGATAATTCTGTGGGTGTATATATGTGAGCATGCATGCAAAGGTGCATAGATAATAATATAGATAATAATGATACTAATAATGAGAGTAAAGCACACCACAGATAGTAAAGAATTGAAATAAAATAATCTTTGTATGTAATTGATAGAGATAAGGAAGAGAAATCATCCAGACTCTCCTCAAAATAAATTTTATTTACTTCTAGCATTTTCTATGTGCTTATAGTGTTAGAAGATGAAGAGGGCAGTTAAATCTGTTTTACAGAAAAGCATCTCATATCAATACTTAAGGGTACTAGTTTGGTGTCCTAAAGGTATATCTCATGCCACCTTAACATGTTCCTTTTAACAGTTGCCTATTTTATTCCAAATGATCTTGCAGGGCTTTTCCCCTGGTATTCCAACATCTTCTTCATTCAACATGCTTATTTTAATAAATGCAAACAAAAGACTTCACCACAATTTTAAGAAAGAAAAATTTATCTAGGAATAAGACATGGATTCAAATAAAAATAAATGCTAAGAATCACACTTTGTTCCTTTTTCAGTTTTTTTAAGGAATTGGTTTCACACCATAAGAAAATATTTTTGGAAGATAATTTGAAACATAGACTAAAGAGGTTTGGATATTTTAAGCATAAAAAACTCAATAGTCAGGCTCTATGATTCTAAAGATTTGATGAGCTTTCCATTGCAGTCAAAAGAGACCTAAATGATAAGGCTCTACTATGACTGACTTTGTAATATCTAGGACATAATTACACTTGCATTAAATATGCACACACTCTCACACACATCATGTCAATGTAAGAGCTGTCCGAAACTATTTTCAATAATTGATTTGCCATTTAATTGAACAGCATGACTGACTAACATAGCTCATTACTTTACTCATTAGTTAATTATCGAAGAAAGTAGGACAAGTCAATAAAACGGAAGGCTGTAAATTCCAATACTAATTAGCACCATTTCCTCAGAGACATATTTAAGGGCAGATTGGCTACCCAAATGTCCTAGGACCTTGTAGATGAAGGGAAAGGGTAGATACACCATAAATCTAGATTACAGCCAAGGGAGATTGGTAGGCAACTAAACTGGAGCCAGTTTACCACCAAGTGCTCTATTTGAATGGAAACATGGGAATGTTCAACTCAGGAGGAATTTCTTCTAAATCTGAGGGATTCCTCATTAATTGAATATACTTTAAAACCTACCTGTGCAATAAACTTTTTTTCTAGTGCTCTTGGGATAGTTTCCCTTTTAGTATGGAAGCAATCAATGTAAAAAGCTCTACATTTTCTTTTCATTTACATTTTATCTTCCAGTGTCATAGTGCTTCAGAAATACTAAATATTTGTTAATTATTGCCACTCTACCGGAAAGAAAAAGCAATTGTTTTATACTTAGTTCAATTTTTGGCCTTATACAATGATGAATCACTGATGCATCAAAATAATGTAAAGATGGTGTCTATTCATCTACTTATCTAACCATTTAGGTATGAACATTTCAGCAATCCAAGAAGTCTTTTAATCACATGTTCATAACAGAGAAGTAAATGTTTGCATCTTTTGTTTGTTGTTACATAAAGTCTGCTTGTCACAAAAACTTACATTTCTTTTTTTCAAAATTTACTTCCCTCGAGCCATCTCCCAATCAATAAATGGGCAATTTTCAGAAAAAGAATCCAAAACTATAAATAAGCACATGAGAAAGTGTTCTAAATCTCTAACAATTAAAGAAATGCAAATCAAAACAACTGTGAGGTATCAACTCACACCTAGCAGATTGACTAAAATTATAACAAGGGAGAGTAATGAATGTTGGAAGGGATGTAGCAAAATTGGGACATTGATGCATTGTTGGTGGATTTGTGAACTCATCCAACCATTCTGGATGGCAATTTGGAACTATGCCCAAAAGGCTTTAAAAGACTATCTGCCTTTTGATCCAGCCATAGCACTGCTTGGATTATACCCCAAAGTGATAATAAGGAAAAAGAATTGTACAAAAATATTATAGCCATGCTCTTTCTGGTGGCAAAAAATTGGAAAATGAGAGAATGTCCTTTGATTGGGGAATGGCTTAACAAATTGTGGTATCTGTTGGTGATGGAATACTATCATGCTCAAAGGAATAAGGAAATGGAGGAATTCCATGTGAACTGGAATGAAGTCCAGGAATTGATGCAGAGTGAAAAGAGCAGATCCACGAGAACATTATACACAGAGACTGATACACTGTGGTACAATCGAACATAATGGACTTTTCTACTAGCAGCAATGTAAGGATCCAGAGCAAGGCTGAGGGATTTATGAGAAAGAAAACTAGCCACAGTCAGAGGAAGGATTGTGGGAGGAGAGAAGAAGAAAAACAACTGCTTGAACACATGCGCTAATGAGGATATTATTGAGGATGTAAACACTAAATAATAACTCTAGTCCAACTATCAATAATATGGAATTAGATCCTGATCAATGATAAATGTAAAACCCAGTGTAATTGTGCATTGGCTAAGGGAGGTTAAGGGGATTGGGGGAGAGGGAAAGAACATGGAATATATAACTATGGGAAAATATTCAAAATAAAAATTAAAAAAATAGATTAAAAAATAAAATAAATTTTAAAAACTTACTTCCCATTTTAGAATTAATAATGTTTGTTAGTTCCAAAGCACAGGAGCAGTAAGGGGCAGGTAGAGCATGGGGGTTAAATGACTTGCCCAAGATCACACAGCTAGGAAGTATCTGAGGCCAGATCTGAATCCAGGACCTCCCATCTGTGGATGTGACTCTCAATCTACTGAGCCACTTAGTTGCCTCAAAAAACTTACATTTCAAATGAAAAACTTTCTTAATCCTAAAAGTTTCACTTATATCCGATGCTACTCAAA
Source organism: Gracilinanus agilis (assembly GCF_016433145.1). NCBI lineage: Eukaryota > Metazoa > Chordata > Mammalia > Didelphimorphia > Didelphidae > Gracilinanus > Gracilinanus agilis. The sequence goes on along the minus strand of NC_058130.1, from coordinate 609,303,338 downwards.
AATTGGTGATTGCCTTTGGCTTCCACCTTTAATCCAACTCTCCTCTGTGGCTAAAGGAAACTATAGAATGAGCAGCTACTAAACTCCAGGAAAATCATCTTTGTAAATGAGTTAACCCAGTCTGAGGGTATTGTCTATCCCAAGCATGTGAAGATTTCCTAGAAAGGAATGCATCAATGAGAACAATTGTTCTCAAGCAGTTAGAGCTTGGTCAGATATCAAAATGCCACTGTACCACAGGCATCAATGTCATTCTGACTTTTGTATTGCTACTGAACTTGGTGACTCTTGGAGAGAGTGAGACAGATGACTCTGTGCTAGTCTGCCTCATTTAACATCAATTCATGTGCAAAAGTCAAGACATCATTGTCATTGGTCCTTTTTGGAAGAAGGATGAACAATAACAGACATGTACATATGTATGTGTGCATGTGCTTATGTACATGTATGTTTGACTAATGTAACCACATCCATTCTTTTAGCATTTACTACATGTATGACACTTGGGCAGTAACTGAACTAAGTTTAAAGATTTCTTTTGTGACTCAAAATGGACAAAGATGTTAAGTCAGAGTATACCACACAGAATTATATAATTTCTGTTATAAATCAGTAATTCAACCAACATTGAAATGACCTAGGATTAATAGTAGATCCAAATGATAGAAAAATAAAAAGCAAAGTATTCCCTGTTTCCAAGAAGCTTATGTTCTATTATGGAAGTCAACATGTATGTGTATAAGCATACAAAAATAAATACAAGTTAATTATTATGAGAATAGGAAGAACTAACATTTGAAAGTGATCAGGAAAGGCCTAATTTCAAAATAGTTATTTTAACTGAGCTTTGAAGGAAACTTGAGATTCTAATTAGAGGTAAAAAGGAATTGCACTTAGAATATGAGAGAGCACCAGGGGTGAAAAACATAGGGACAAGAGACATAGTATTGGTTGAGAGAAAGAGAAAAAGCAAGATGCATTGGTGAGATCCCAAAATGCATGAAAAAGAGTAATGTTTAATCATGTCCTGTTGTTCATAACCCATGGGTCATAGCACACCAATAATGTCCATGAGGTTTGCCTAGCAAAGTTATTGAACTGGTTTTCCATTTCTTTCTCTAGTGGATTTGATCAAACAGAGGGTAAATGACTAGTCCAGAATCACACAATTAGTACCTGAGATGAAATTTGAACCCAGGTTGATCTGATTCCAGACCAGTACTCTATCCAATCAACCCACTATCTGTCTCGTGAAGCCTTTTTAGAGTTAGATTTAAATGGACTTCAAATGTGAAATGGTGGAAAGTATACTCAATTTTAGAAGAAATAATAAAACAAGTAGAGTTTATTGAGGATGGAGGCACAGAGTCAAATTTAACCCTTAGGAGAATCAATTTTTAGGTGTATGGAGGATAACTCAGAAAAGAGGCTAGGATTGAAATGTGGTAGAGTAGAAAGTCAAGCAAATTTTTAATATTGAACTTAGAGTAGGGATCTGACCTACTTCTGCCATTTAATACCTTTTTTAAAAAAATCTCTCTGGACTTCAATTTACATATCTTTAAAATTATGGTATTAAATTAGATGACTTCTAAGACTTTTGCCAGCTCTAACTCACATATACAGAAGCTTCCTACATTTATTACGAGCAGGTATCATTAGTCAAATTTAGCAGGAAATTAAATATTAGCAATAAGAGGAAACTGAAATCTTCATTGTTTACATTGAATACTAGTTGAATTCTGTAACTGCAGGCAGTGAAATCAAAATTCTCCTCCAAAATCACTTTCTAATGAATGCATAAATGCTAGAGATATCGGATACCATTTAGCTTAAGATGGAGAAGCTTTGTTGTACTTTAAATTTTGTGAGAAGAAAGGCTCACAATACTTTTATATTTTTAGGGAAATGAATCGATTTTATGGTAAATGCAATTTTTTTCAACGGCACTGTAGAGATGATGGGATCAGTGTATCAATATGAAAATGCTGTCTAATATAGTGATTTATAGGGAGAGATGGAAAGGTAGAAATTAAGAGATATGGAGAGATTAAAGATGAAAGAGACAAAGGCAGAGACACACATTTGAGATATAGTATGGGTTGATAGGTAACACTGTGATCATGGTCAAGGTACTTAATATCTCAATTACCACAGAAAATACTCTAAAGTTGTAAATGGCAGAGTAGTTGATTTTCATCCTTGAAAGGATTTTACAAGCACAATTTTGCTTAAATGCTTGAAATCTATCTGTCATCTATCTGTCTATCTATCTATCTATCTATCTATCTATCTATCTATCTATCTATCTATCTATATTTTTCTATCAATCAATCTATCTATCTATCTTTCTATTGTGTATATATTTACTATATATCTATAATAGAAATAGAATGACACAGTGGAAAAAGGGCTTGCCTTGAAGCCAAAAATACTTAGATTCCCATTGCAGTGCTAACACATGCAATATACAAAGTGATCTCCTTGTTCTTCTCAACTCCTTTTTCATTAGTTCATTTGGTTTTGCTGGCTTTTTTTCTTTCTTCCAAAATCATCTCCCCTCATCATTTCTTATAGCACAATAGCACTATATCACAACCACATGACATAGCTCATTTGACTATTCCCTATTGATGAGTATCTACTCAATTTTCAATTCTTTGCCACCTCAAAAAGAGGTGCTATGAATATTTTTGTACATACAAGTCCATTTTTATTCTTTTTCTCTGATTTCTTTGGGGTACAGACCAAATGATGGTATTACTGAATCAAAAGATATGCAGTTTTATAGCCTGTTGGCACAGTTCCAAATTGTTTTCTAGAATGGTTCCAGTGGTTCCCTCCTCCACCAACGATTCATTAACATATCTATTTTCTCTCATTCCCTCCTACATTTGTCATTTCTGATAGGTGTGAAGGAATTACATATGAGTTGTTTTAATTTTTAGTTTTCTAATTAACAGTGATGGAAGAATAATTTTTAATTGTAAATATTTTTATTTCTTCTTCTGAAAACTACTTCATTTCCCTTTATCATTTATCTACTGTGGAATGGAAATTCATTTTTTATAAGTTTGACTCAGTTCCCTATATATCCAAGAAATAAGGCCTTTGTCTGAGAGCTTGATATGGGTTTTGTATTTCTTAATTTTATCTTTTTTTCAAAATGTAGTTTTCCTGATTATCTGTGTTAATTAGATGTATTTTTGCTTCTTTTTCTTTGTATGGGATCATGATTGCTACTCTTGCCTTTTTTATTTGTTTTACTTCAGTTCAAGCATATTCAATTCTGCTTTAGTACTTTATTTAACCTTCATGTGTCTCTCTATTTCAAGTGTGTTTCTTATTGTAAGGACAGAATTACAAGAGTGGAGCCTCTCTGAATGTTCAGAAACAGAGAGGAAGGAGAGCAATGGTTGAGTCTGGGTGGAGCAAAAGATCTTGGGAAGGTTAGAACCCTGAGGGTCTTTGTGCTAGGATCTCTGAGGCATAGGGAGGACTTTGAGTACCTCGTGATCCAAACCTTAATTAGAAACCTAATTTCACTACCTGTCTATATTAGCTTAGGGATAAGATATAGGGAAGGGAAAGTGAATTCCCAATTTTGACATTTGGCATTACCAGTGGAAGAAGGATCTTGATTGGGAGAATTCAGGGAGCCCCTAATACTACTGCCCTTCCCCCCATTGAACAATATTGATATCAACAAAATAAAACTTGAAAAGCAGTCAGATAAAGAGCTTTTCGAGAAAGGAATACTGAGGGAACTAAGGGAGTGGGAAGAGCTGACAGCTTGGAGTGGCTCCATCAGACAAGCCCCACCAGCTGGGCTATCTTGACCTGGCAAGGTGGTCTGATTAAGAAGGGGATTCTTTAGGCTTCTAAGCCTGGGGACCCAAGATTTTTATCCCTAAGAGGAAACCCCTATCAGGCTATTGTCACTTATATAATTTCTGTAGACACATCCTTATACAGAGATCCCTCAGACCCTCTCAGTAAGAGGGATAGGACACTGGCCCTGACAGACTCCAACTTTCAAGTCTGTCAGCCAACTAACATCCTTGGGCACTTCTCCAAAATATATCCATATTACATTATACACAATGTATTACTGGATTCTGATTTCTAATTTATTCAGCTTTATATTTCTATTTTATGTATGAACTCATCTCATTCACATTGACTATTATGATTTTTATGTATTCCTTTCCATCCAATTTTCTTCTCCTCCTTCTCTCTGTCTCTAAGCCTCTATCTTTGCCTCTATCTTTGCCTCTCTCTCTCTCTCTCTCTCTCTCTCTCTCTCTCTCTCTCTCTCTCTCTCTCTCTCTTTGTTTCTCTCTCTCATCCTTTCAACTCCTTGACCTACTATTTTCGCTATTGAATAAGGTAAATGTCTATACTGATGAGTATGTGTATGTGTCTGTCTGTATGTATGTCTGTTCTTACCTCTTTAAACTAATTCTGCTGGGTGAAGTTCAAGCATTACCCATCATGTCCAATTTTACTGTAAGATATAAACACTCTTCCTTGTATACTTCTTGAACACAAGTATATTTTCCCCATTATACTTCTCCCCTCATCCTTCTTTCAGTACATCCCTTCTTCTAAGCCCTAATTTTTTTTTTGTAGATCTTCCAAATATAATCAACTTATGACCAGGCCATTATGTCTGTTTATGTAGAGTCCTTCTAACTAATAGAATAATGATGAAGTTCTTAAGAATTACATGTATCATATTCTCATATAGAAATGTAAATAGTTTAATATTGTTGAAACCCTTATGATTACTCTTTAAAATATACCTTTTACTGCTTCTCTTGAGTCATTTGTTTGAATATCAAATTCTCTATTCAGCTCTGGTATTCTCATCAAGAATGCTTGGAAGTCCTCTATTTAAAAAAATACGAATTTTTTTCCCTACAGCATTTATTGGGGAAGTTTTTGTTGGTTATGATTCTAACTTCTATCCTTCAAGAATATCATATAATGGTTCCGGGTTAAGATGGCGGCAGAGTAAGAAGCAGCTCTTAACCTCTCCTGACCGAAACACACAAAACTCCTCAAGGGGACATAAAAACAAGTCCAGACGAACGGAGGAACCCCACAACAGGGCACAGCGTGGAAGGTACATGGAATCGAGACATTTCCAGGCTATAAAGGGCTCTCACTCAATCGCGGGCTGAGCAACCGCCCCACCCTCACCCCCTCCACACTCACCTATAGCTCCGAACCCAGCTAAAAAGAAATAGAGCAAGTTTGGGGCACCCATCGAGTCATCGGCAGCTCTGGGACCTGTTCCTGAGAGCAGCAAGACTTAGGACCCCATTAAGTCAAAAACGCACGCGAAATCTGAGCACGCGCCTGAGCAGGACGCTGGGCGCAGAGTGCCGGCTGAGCAGAGGCGTGGGTGGAGGCAGACACAGCCAGGAACTAAAGCCTAAGTGGGGAACCAGTGCAGATAGGTATACGACTGTGGAAGCAGCGCCCTGAGACTTGTAAAGAAACCTCCAGCAGAGGATCAAGCAAGAGGGCCCACCAGGGGGCTTGACCTTGGAAAAAACCAGAACTCAGACCTCAGGAGCCAATAGATCGCGAACAGACACTGAGTGCGAGGATAAACCTGAGAAGCTGCTGGGCTAATGATGGCTAATCAGTCACAGGAAGTTCAGAAGAGAGAGAGAAAGAATAATAACAAGAAAAAGAAGTCTTTAACACTCGACAGCTTTTACACAGAGAAAATCCAGACAACCAAGCAAACAGAGGAGGAGAACAAACAAGCATCCGGACCCTCCTCAAATAAGGAAAACTCCTCACAAGCTATGGAAGAGTTCAAAACTGAGATTTTGAGGAAAATGGAAGAGATCTGGCAAGAAAATAACAGTTTAAAAGGTAGAATCTTGCAATTGGAAAGTGAGGCTCAGAAATCAAATGAACTGATAAGCAAATTGAACACTAGAAATGACCAGATTGAAAAGGAAAACCAGTCCCTAAAGGCTAGAATCGAGCAATTAGAAGCTAATGATCTCTCAAGACAACAAGAACAAATAAAACAAAGTCA
>NC_058130.1:609277258-609292320 GCF_016433145.1 Gracilinanus agilis | reverse complement strand
AGCCTTAATATATATATATATATATATATATATATATATATATATATATATATATGTATAACATAAACATAACACCCCTACTTCGTGGATTTTCTCCTGCTTTGGGAGTCTCTGGAACATAACTCTTGTGATAGGTGAGGAATTGCCATATTGAGATTATCATGTAATTTCTGTCAGTTTGATTATTGATATGGTCAATTATGCTGTTGGTTTTATTAATATTAAACCAGTCTTACATTCCTGGTACAAATCCTATCTCATCATAGTGAATAATCATTACATGTTTTTATAGTCACTTTGCTAAAATTTTATTTAAGGTTTTTGCATCAATATTCAATAAGAAAATTGGTCTGTAATTTTCTTTCTCTGTTTTTGGTCTTCCTGGTGTAGGTATCAGCAAAATATTTGTGTCATAAAAAATTAATAGAACTCCTTCTTTGTTTATTTTGCCAAATAGTATGTATATTTTGGAGATTAATCATTCTTTAAATGTGTGATAGAATTCACTTGTAAATCCATCAGGCCCTAGGGATTTTTATCTTGTTGAGTTCACGGAAAACTTGCTTAATTTTTTTCCAAGATGGGATTGAATATTCTATTTCCTCTTTTCTTAATCTAGTCAATTTATATTTTTATAAATATTCATCCATTTCACCTCAACTACAAGATTTATTGTCATATAAGTAGGCAAAATATTTCCTAATAAATACTTTAATTTCCTTTTCATTAGTGGCAAAATCATTCTTTTCATTTTTGATACTGATAATTTCATTCTCTTCCTTTTTTAAATTGAATTAACTAATATTCTACTTTTTTTATTTTTTCCCCATAGGGCCAGTTCCTAGTTCTTATTTTTAGTTAAATGGTTCTTTTACTTTCAATTTTGCTAACTTCTCCTTTGATTTTTAGAATTTCCAATTTAGTCTTTACTTAAGGGATTTTTAATTTGTCTTTCTAAGTTTTTTTTTTGTTACATGCTCAATTCATTGATCTCCTTTTTCTTTATCTAATTTATGTAAGCATTCAGGGATATAACTTTTCCCCCGCATATTACTTTTGCTTAATCCCGTGAGTTTTTATGTTTTGACTCATTGTCATTCTCTTCAATGTAATCAGTGATTGTTTCTATGATTTGTTCTTTGACTTACTCATTTTAAAGAATTAGATTATTTAGTTTCCAATTAATTTTTAATTTCCCTTTCCATGAACGCTTATTGATTTTTATTTTTTATTGTATTAAGAACTGAAAAAATGCATTTATCATTTCTGCTTTTCTGCTTTTGGTTGTTTAGTTTTTATGCTCTAGTACATGATCAATTTTTGCATATGTACCATGTGCAGCTGAAAAGTTTTATTCATTTTTATCCTCATTCAGTTTTCTCCAGATAACTACTTAATCTAACTTTTCAAAAATTTCACTCATTTCCTTTACTTATTTCTTATTTATCTTTTGGCTAGAATTATCTAGTTCTGATAGGGGAAGTTTGAGGTCTCCCACGAGTATAGTTTTACCATCTATTTCCTCCTTAAACTTCCTTAGTTTCTCTGTTAAAAATCTGGATTCTATACAATTTAGTACATATATGTTAGATACTGATATTTCCTCATTATGTACACTACCTTTTATCAAGATATAATTTCCTTTCTTATCTCTTTCAATCAGATCTATTTTCCTTTACCTTCGTCTGAGATCATGATTGCTATTCCTACCTTTTTTGTTTCACATGAAGCCCAATCAACTTTTCTCCAGTCTCTCACCTTTACTTGTTGTGCATCTACCTGCCTAAAACATGTTTCTTGTAAATAACATACAATAAGATTCTATTCTGGTTTTTATCTACTTTGCTATCTTCTTCCATTTTATGGCTACGTTCATTACATTTACATTCAAAGTTATGATTACCATCTGTGTAATTCCATCCATTTTAGTTTCCACTTTTAATCCTGTTCTTTCTCCTTTCACTCTTTCCCTCCTTACCAGTTTTTTTTCTTTTAATCACTCCACTGCATTTTCCCTCCCTTATATATTGCTCTCCTTTCCACCACCTCTTTTCTTATTCCCCTCCTCTTCTCTATCAGGTCTTTTAATCACCCCCCTCACATTTATCCCTTTCTCATATTACTCTCCTCCCCACCACCCTCTTTCTTATTCCCTTTTACTTCTCTATAGGGTAAGATTGGATTCTATACCCCAATGAATCTGACTGTTCTTCCCTCTCTGAGACCCTTCCAATAAGAGTAGTATGTGTTACACATGACCACTGTCATCTTTTCTTCCACCTTATTAATATCCCCCATGCCTCTTTATGTGATATAATTACCCTATTTTGCTTCTCTCTTATTTCTCTTAGTACAATCCTCTTTTTCAAACTAGATTTTTTTACATATCATCCTTAACAGCTTACTACCACACCCTCTGTCTATGTATACTTCTTCTAACTACTGTGATAATAACAACTTTTTAGAGTTATAGACATCATTTTTCTATATAGGAATATAAAGGATCTTACCTTATTGAAGCCCTTAAATTTTTTCACTTTCTTATTGACCTTTTATGGTTTACTTGAATTCTGTATTTGGACATCAAATTTTCTGTTTCTCTGATTTTTTTCTTCAGAAATGCTTGGACATCTTCAATTTTATTAAATGACCATATTTTTTTTTCTGAAATAATAAAGTCATTTTGGTTGGGTAGGTAAATGCTGGTTGTAAACCCAGTTCCATTGCCTTCCAGAATATCATATTCCAAGCCTTCCTGTCTTTTTTATGTGGAAACTACTAGATCCTGTGTAATCCTGACTGAAGCTTCATGATATGTGAATCGTTTCTTTGTAGCTACTTATAGTATTTTCTCCTGCATCTGGGAGCTTTTAAACTTGGCTATAACATTCCTAAGAGTTGTCATTAAGGATTTATTTCAAGAGCTAATCTATAGATTCTTTCAATTTCTATTTTATCCTCTTCAAGAATATCAGGGAAGATTACTTGGATAATTTCTTGTACTTTGATGTCAAGGATGTTGTTTTCTTTTTTTTTTGGTCATGACTTTCAGATAGTCTAATAATTCTTAAATAGTCTCTTCTTGATCTATTTTTACAGTTGTTTGATGTTTGTTTTTTCAACTTGACATTTCATCTTTTCTTCTATTTTTTTCTTTCTTTTGATTTTGTTTTATTATTTCTTGATGTCTCATGAAGTCATTGGTTTCTATTTGCTCAATTCTAATTTTTGAACACTGAATTTCTTCCAGTATCTTTTGATCCTCCTTTTTCATTTTGTGCATTATATTTTTCATGACATTATTTTCTTCATTGGATTTTTTTGCCTCTTTTCCCAGGAAATCAATTCTGTTTTTTTTAAACTGTTTTCTTCATTGGATTTTTGTGCTTCTTTTCTCAGTTGACCAGTTTTGCTTTTAAGTTATTTTTCTTTTGCATTACTTTCATTTCTTTTTTAAATTTTTCTTCACATTTTTCTTTGACCTGTCTTATTTGATTTTTAAATTCCTTTTTGAGTTCTTCAGCACTTGACACCAATTTCCATTTTTCTTTGAAGTTTTGCATGTTGGTGCTTGAATTTCACCATCCTCAGTTGATCCCATGCTTTTATCTTTGTTGCCATAGGAATTTTTGAGAGTCAGGAGTTTCTTGTGCTATTGGCTCATTTTCCTGGCCATTTTTTTGCTTGTGAACTGGGAATTCTAAAAGCTAATAATACTGTGCCCTCTTCTTCTGGCTTGCTGAGATGGGAAGTGTGAGTTATTTTGTCCTGGGACTAGCTCTTTAACACAGCAGTGCAAGCTTGAAAGAGCCCAACTTTATGTATTTCTGTGTCTCAATTCAGCCTGGTGCCAGGACATGGGACTTCAAAGGGTTGGTATCCTTTCATTGTTGTAGCCTAGATACCAGGATCCTGAAGTTGGCCTATGCACAGTCACCAAACCTGGCCCAATGATTGGGGTTGTGGGTATGATTGGCCAGCACACCTCTGTGTGTTGTTTTGCTTCTAGTTCTCTCTTATATCAATGAAAAACAAATTTTTTTGCCTATCATTTTAGTTGTGTTCATTTGGAAAGCTCTCTCACTTTGTCTTGCTATTGGTTTTTGTTTCCTGTAATTTTGAGGCACTATTTTATTTAATAATTTTTATTTTTTAGAAAAGTTATCATGGTTACATGATTCATGTTCTTACTTTCCCCTTCACCTCCCAGCCTCTCCCCCCCATAGCTTATGTGCATTTCCCCTGGTTTTAACATGTGCCATCGATCAAGACTTATTTCCAAATTGTTGATAGTTGCATTGGTGTGGTAGTTTCGGGTCTACATCCCCAATTATGTCTGCCTCAACCCATGTGTTCAATCAGTTGCTTTTCTTCTGTGTTTCCTCTCCTGTAGTTCTTCCTCTGAATGTGGGTAGGGTTCTTTTCCTTAAGATCCTCAGAATTGTCCTGGGTAATTGCATTGCTGCTAGTACAGAAGTCCATTACATTCTATTTTACCACAGTGTATTGGTCTCTGTGTACAATGTTCTTTTGGCTCTGCTCCTTTCACTCTGCATCAGTTCCTGGAGGTCTTTCCAGTTCACATGGAATTCTTCTAGTTTATTATTCCTTTTAACTCAATAATATTCCATCACCAGCATATACCACAGTTTGTTCAGTCATCCCCCCAATAGAAGGGCATACCCTTGTTTTCCAGTTTTTTGCCATCACAGAAATCATGGCTATAAATATTTTCATACAAGTCTGTTTATCTATGATCTCTTTGGATACAGACCCAACAATGGTATGGCTGGACCAATAGTCCTTTGAGCATAGTTCCAAATTGCCATCCAGAATGGTTGAGTCAGTTCACAACTCCACCAGCAATGCATTAATGTCCCAATTTTGCCACATCCCTTCCAACATTCATTACTCTCCCCTACATTCATATTAGCCAATCTGCTAGGTGTGAGGTGATACCTCAGAGATGTTTTGATTTGCATTTCTCTAATTATTAGAGATTTAGAGCACTTTCTAATGTGCTTATTGATAGTTTTGATTTCTTTATCTGAAAATTGCCTATTCATGTCCCTTGCCCATTTATCAATTGGGGGAATGGCTTGATTTTTTATACAATTGATTTAACTCCTTGTATATTTGTGTAATTAGACCCCTGTCAGAGTTTTTTGTTATAAAGATTTTTTCCCAATTTGTTGTTTCCCTTATGATTTTGTCTACATTGTTTCTGTTTGTACAAAAGCTTTTTAATTTAGTATAATCAATCATTCCATTCACATTCAGAGTTCTAATTATCAGTTGTGTATTCCCCAACATTTTGGTATCCTCTCTTAGTTCTACCCCTTCTTCTTAGGTTATTTCCTTTTAAACCAGTGATTTGTTTTAAACCAGTAACCCTTGTCCCCTCCCTTGATTTACTACCCTTTCTACCCTCTCCCTTGCTGTTCCTCTCTTTTTATTTTTAAGACCTAATGAATTTCCTCTCCCTTCTCCTTCCTTCCCTTTTTCGACTTCCCCACTCCTCTGTTCCCCTTGATATATCCCTTCTGACTTTCTCAGTAGGGTTAGATAGAGTTCTATATCTCAATGGATATAGCTACTCTTCCCTCTCAGGGTTAATTCCACTGAGAGTAAGGTTTACATGTTACCTCTTAATGCTCTCTTCCTGTACTTCTTATGATAGTATTCATCCCCTCCCTTTCTCATGCCCTCTTTGTGTGTAATAGAATATCCTATTTTTCTTATTCATTCAAGTGTCTCTTGGTGTCCTCTACTATTCACCCCACTCTTTCCCACCCCCATATAATCTTAGACCATTTAGTATTCCAAACCCTCCCTATGAATAATTCTTCTAATTACTATAATAGTGAATGCTATAATAGTGAATAGAGTTCCTTACAGAGAATTATACATAACATTTCTCCACATAGGAATACCAATAATTAGATCATACTGAAGCCCTTAAAGAGGCAAATTTAAAAAATACGAGGTTTTTTTTCTTTCCCCTCTCTTTCTTATTTACCATTTCATGTTTCTCTTGATTTTTTTATCCTCACACCTAGGGTCTATCTGCACTCTTTAGGCTCCTGAGGTCACAGGTCTAGTTGTTCTCAGGGTCAAGCCCCCTGCTGGGCCCCTTGCTTGTTCCTCTGCCTGAAGCTCCTTTAATAGTCTCAGGGTGCTGCTTCCACAGTTGTGCACCCCTCTGCACTAGGTCCCCACTCAAGGTCCGCTCCTGAGCTCAGGATCCACATCTGCAGCTGAGACTGAGCCTGCATTCGAGATCTTTGTTCAAAGTCTGAGCATTCTTTAGCCTCTTGTGGTCTTAATTTTGCTGCTCTCAGGACCAGGGCTTGGTGACCCCAGGTAGCTGCCAATGACTTAATGGGTGCCCCAAACTTGCTCTAAGTGTTTTGCGCTGACTTTGGCCCTGTAGTTGGTGTGGAGAAGAGGGATTTGATCAACTCATGTTTTAGTGAGAGCTGTTTCACCCCTTTATAGCTTGGGAATGCCCCTATTCCATGTACCTTCAATTATATGCCCTGTTGTAGGGTCCCTTCGTTCCTCTGGATTTGTTTTTATGTCTTCTTGAGGAGTCCTGTATGTGTGGTTTAGGAGATGTTAAGCAAGCTGCTTCTACTCTGCCTCCATCTTAACCCAGAAGTCTTGAGGTGCTTTTTAAAGACTGTTTTGGAAGAATTGTCAAAACAGTTTCAGCTTTCACTGCTACTAAGTCATCATCTTATCTCTTACTGATAGTATTAGGTAAATGTCTTTTATCAATTTAAGAAAAACTTCTTTTATTCCAATGTTTTTAATGTTTTCTTTGGTTTTATTGGTTTTATTTTAGGAATGGATGTTTTATTTTGACAAAGGCATTTTTATGTATCTATTAGGTAATCATATGATCTTTATTGGTTTTGATATTGATATAGTCAATTGTACTGATAGTTTTCCTAATATTGAACCATTCCTGCTTTTCTGATATAAAACCCAACAGGTCATGATGTATGATTCTTGTGTTATAATGCCATAATCACTTTTTTAATATTTTGTTTAGAATAGTTATTAACATTCTTTATAAAGTTTGGTATCTAATTCTCTTTCTCTGTTTTAGCTCTTTCTGGTTTGGGTATCAATACTTTATTTGTATCATAAAAGGAACTTGAAAGAATTACTACTTTTCTTATTTTTCCAAATAGTTTATGAAGTATCATAATTAATTATTCTCTGAATACTTGTAAAATTCACTTCTGAATCCATCTGGTTCTAGGCCTTTTTATTAGGAATATCTATGCTGGTTTGTACAATTTATTTTTCTGTAATTGGGGTGATTAAATATTCTATTTCCTCTTTTGTAAATCTGGGTAGTTTATATTTTTGTATGTATTCATATATTTCACTTGGCTGGTCAGATTTATTGGCATATAGTTGGGTAAAAATATTTCACAATAATTACTTTGAGTTCTTCCTCATTGGTTTTGATTTTACATTTTTCATTATAAGATTAATATTTTGGTTTTATTCTTTCTTTTTTAAAGCATATTAGCCATGGTTTGTCTATTTTATTTATTTATTTTTATAAAACCAATAGTTTTCTTACTTTCAATTTTATTAACATCTCTTTTCTTCTGTAGGATTTTAAATTTGATGTTTAATTGGTGATTTTTAATATCTTCTTTTTCTAATTTTTTAAGTTGCATGCCCAATTCATCAATTTACTGATTTTCTATTTTATTGAGGTAAGAATTTGGAGATATAAATTCCCCCCTCACTACAACTTTGGCTGTTACTCATTTGGTAATTGTAATGGCTAGTATATTTTCAGAATAAAAGCTGACAAAGCCAATTTATTTCTTTTAAGTAGAGATGTGGAGAATTATAGGGATAGGATATTGCATACTCTTTCACATGTGGTCAGTATAATTTTTTTTTACTATTTTCATTTCTTATAAGTTAAGATTTAATGGGGATAGGCTACATATGGATATGAGGTCAAACAAAACAGAAGATATAAATAACTTTAAAAATCAATGTCCAGAGTTCTGGTTAAGATGGCGGCAGAGTAAGGAGCAACTTCTTGATCTCTCCTAACCAAAGCATACAGGACTCCTCAAGGGGACATAAAAACGAATCCAGATGAACGAAGGGACCCCACAACAGGGCTCAGCATTGAAGGTACACAGAATCGGGGTATTTCCACTCTATAAAGGAGTGAAACAGCCCTCACTAAAACGTGAGAGGAAGAAGCCCCTCCACCAACCCCCACACCATGCACAGCGCCAAGGCCAACGCACAAGAGTGAAAGCAGGATTAGGGCAACCAGTAAGTCACTGGCAGCTCCAGGGCTTATACCTGAGAGCTGTAAGACGTAGGACCCCAAGTGGCTAAAGAACGTGCATGGACTTTCCCAAGCTTTTGCACGGGTAAAGACATTGCCCTAGGCATGGACAAAGACCTCGAGAGCACAGACTTTCCCTAGTATCCACTCAGGTGAAAACTTTGCCCTAGGTGAGGACAAAGATTTCGAGCTCAGACTTGAACCTCAACTGGGGACCCGGTGCAGACAGGAGCATGGCTGTGGAAACAGCCCTTGAGACTGCTGAAGGAGCCTCAGGCAGAGGGGCAGAGTGGGGACTACCAGGAGGCTTGACCACGAGGACAAGGAGACTGGAGCCCTCGGGAGCTTAGAAAGTGCAGGCAGACCTTGAGTGTGAAGACAAAGCTGAAAAGGGGCGGGGCTAACAACAGCAAGCCAAAGAACCCCAGAAGAAAAAGATTATTAAGAAAAATTCTGGAACCCTCGAAAACTTTTACACAGAGAAAATCCAGAAAACAGAGGAGGACAAACAAGTACCCAAACCTTCCCAAAACAATGAAAACTGGTCACAAGCTATTGAAGAATTCAAAAATGAGATGTTGAGGGAAATGGAAGAGATCTGGCAAGAAAATAACAGTTTAAAAGGCAGAATTTTGCAATTGGAAAGTGAGGCTCAGAAATCAAATGAACTGATAATAAATTGAACACCAAAAATGACCAGATTTAAAAGGAAAACGAGTCCCTAAAGGCTAGAATTGAACAATTAGAAGCGAATGATCTCTCAAGACAACAAGAATAAATAAAATAAAGTCAAAAGACTGATAAAATAGAAGGAAACATGAAATATCTCAATGAAAAAGTGACAGACCAAGAAAACCAGTCTAGAAGAGACAATTTAAGAATTACTGGTCTTCCAGAAAAAGCAGAAATTAATAGAAACTTGGACTCCATACTTAAAGAAATTATTCAGCAAAATTGTCCCAAAGTCCTACAACAAGAGGGCAATATAGACATTGAAAGAATCCATGGATCACCCTCTACACTGGACCCAGAAAAATCAACACCCAGGAATATAATAGCCAAATTCAAGAGCTATCTAGTAAAAGAAAAAATCTTACAAGAAGCCAGAAAGAGACAATTCAAATATCAAGGAGCATCAATCAGGATCACACAGGATCTGGCAGCCTGTATGCTAAAAGACCTCAAGGCTTGGAATACGATATTCAGAAAGGCAAGAGAGCTGGGCCTTCAACCACGGATCAACTACCATCAAAACTGACTATATACTTCCAGGGGAAAGTATGGGCATTCAACAAAATTGAAGATTTCCAAGTTTTTGCACAAAAGAGACCAGGACTAAATGGAAAGTTTGATATCCAACCACAAAAATCAAGAGAAACATAAAAAGGTAAATAAGAAACAGAGGGAAAAGAAAGAAAACTCATAATTTTTTTTTAAATTTGACTCTTTAAGGGCTTAAATAAGATATAATTATTTGTATTCCTATGTGGAGAAATACTATGTATAATTCTCTGTAGTGAACTCTATTCACTATTATAATATTCACTATTATAGCAACCAGAAGAATAATTCATAGGGAGAGGACAGGATACTAAATGGTCTAAGATGACATGAGGGTGGGGAAGAGGGGGGGGAATAGTAGGGGACACCAAGAGAAATCTGAGTAAATAAGAAAAATTGGATATTCTATTACACACAAAAAGGGCATGGGAAGGGGAAGGGATAAATACTATTATAAGAAGGAGAGGAAGAGAGCATTAAGAAGTAATAATCAAACCTTACTCCAAGTGTAATTAACCTGGAAAGGGAAGAGTAGCTTTATTAACCATTGGGATATAAAACTATCTAACCCTACTGAGAAAGTCAGAAGGGATAAAACAAAGGGAGCAAAAGGAGTGGGGAGGTCAAAAAGGGAGGGAAGAAGAAGGGGGAGGGAATTCATTAAGCATTTAAAAACAAAAAGAGGGGAATAACAAGGGAGGGGTCAAAAAGGAAAGTCAGTCAAGGGAGGGGATAAGGGATAGGGTCTTAATAGCAAACCACTGGTTTTAAAGGATGTAGTTTAAGGAAAAGGGGTAGGAGGAAACGAAAATGTCAGCAAATGCACAACTGATGATTATAACTCTGAATGTGAATGGGATGAACTCGCCCATAAAACAGAAGCAAATAGCAGAGTGGATTAGATACCAAAATCCTACCATATGTTGTCTACAAGAAACACATATGAGACGGGTGGACATACACAAGTTTAAGGTTCAGGGTTTGAGCAAAATCTTTTGGGCGTCAAATGAGAAAAAGAAGGCAGGAGTGGCTATTATGATTTCTGACAAAGCCAAAGTAAAAATAGATATGATTAAAAAAGACAGGGAAGGTCATTACATCCCGATTAAAGGCAGTAAAAACAATGAGGAAATAACACTGCTCAATATATATGCACCAAGTGGCATAGCATCCAAATTCATAAAGGAGAAACTGGTAGAGCTCAAGAAGGAAATAGATAGTAAAACCATACTAGTGGGAGATCTAAATATTCCACTTTCAGATCTAGATAAATCAAACTGAAAAATAAATAAGAAAGAGGTAAGAGAGGTGAATGAAATCCTAGAAAAATTAGATTTAGAAGATGGCGGCAGAGTAAAAAGCAGCTCTTAACCTCTCCTGACCGAAACACACAAAACTCCTCAAGGGGACATAAAAACATGTCCAGACGAACGGAGAAACCCCACAACAGGGTGCAGAGTGGAAGGTACGTGGAATTTGGACATTTCCATGCTATAAAGGGGTGAAACAGCTCTCACTAAATCACGGGCTGAGCAACCACCCCACCCCCACCCCCTCCACACATACCACCTATAGCGCCAAAGCCAGTTAAAAAGAAATAGAGCAAGTTTGGGGCACCCATCGAGCCATTGGCAGCTCCGGGGCCTGTTCCTGAGAGCAGCAAGATTTGGGACCCCAATAAGCCAAAGAACTCACCTGAAATTTGAGCGTGGGAGAGCGCAGGCGCGGCGGAGGCATGGGTGGAGGCAGACACAGCCACAAGCCAAAACTCTGAAACCCTTAGTGGGGAACCAGCGTAGACGGGTATATGACTGTGGAAGCAGAGCCCTGAGACTTGTAAAGGAACCTCCAGCAGAGGATCAAGCAAGGGGTTCCACCAGGGGGCTTGGCCTTGGAAAAAACCAGAACTCAGACCTCAGAAGCCAAAAGACCGCGGCGAGGATAAAGCTGAGAAGCTACTGGGCTAATGATGGCTACCCAGACTCAGGAAGTTCAGAAGAGAAAGCTAAACAACAAGAAAAAGAAGTCTTTAACACTCGACAACTTTTACACAGAGAAAATTCAGACAACCGAGCAAACAGAGGAGGAAAACAAACAAGCATCCGGACCCTCCTCAAATAAGAAAAACGGGTCACAAGCTATGGAAGAGTTCAAAACTGAGATTCGGAGGAAGATGGAAGAGATTTGGCAAGAAAATAAGAGTTTAAAAGGTAGAATCTTGTAATTGGAAAGTGAGGCTCAGAAATCAAATGAACTGATAAGCAAATTGAACACCAGAAATGACCAGATTGAAAAGGAAAATCAAAAGATTATAGCCGAAAACCAGTCCCTAAAGGCTAGAATCGAGCAATTAGAAGCTAATGATCTCTCAAGACAACAGGAACAAATAAAACAAAGTCAAAAAAGTGAAAAAATAGAAGGAAATATGAAATATCTCAATGAGAGAGTGACAGACCAAGAAAACCGGTCTAGAAGAGACAATTTGAGAATAATTTGTCTTCCAGAAAAACCAGAAATTAATAGAAACCTGGACTCCGTACTAAAAGAAATTATTCAGCAAAATTGCCCTGAAGTCCTACAACAAGAGGGCAATATAGACATTGAAAGGATTCATAGAACACCCACTATATTCGATCCAGAGAAGAAAACAGTTAGAAATATTATTGTCAAATTCAATAGCTTTTAAGCAAAAGAAAAAATTTTACAAGAAGCCAGAAAGAGACAATTCAAATAGCAAGGAACACCAATGAAGATCACACAGGATCTGGCAGCCTCAACGCTAAAAGACCATAAGGCTTGGAATACAATATTCAGAAAGGCAAGAGAGCTGGGCCTGCAACCAAGGATCAACTACCCATCAAAATTGACTATATATTTCCAGGGGAAAGTATGGGCATTCAACAAAATTGAAGAAATCCTAGTATTTGCACAGAAAAGACCAGGGCTAAATGGAAAGTTTGATATCCAACCACAAAAATCGAGAGAAACATAAAAAGGTAAATAAGAAACAGAGGGGAAAGAAAGAAAACTTATAATTTTTAAATTTGCCTTTCTAAGGGCCTCAGTAACATCTAATTATATGTATTCCTATGTAGAGAAATGTTATGTATAATTCTCTGTAGTGAACTTTATTCACTATTATAGTATCCACTATTATAGTAATCAGAAGAATAATTCACAGGGTGAGGTTGGAACACTAAATAATCTAAGATGACATGGGGGATGGGAAAGAGGGGGTGAATAGCAGGGGACACCAAGAGAAACTTGAGTGAATAAGAAAAATAGGATATTCTATTACACACAAAGAGGGTATGGGAAGGAGAGGGGACAAATACTATTATAAGGAGAGGAAGAGAGTATTAAGAGGTAATAATCAAACCTTACTCACAGTGTAATCAACCCGGAGAGGGAAGAGTAGCTATACTATCCATTAGGACATAAAATTCTTATCTTACCCTTCTAATAAAGTCAGAGGGGATAAATCAAGGGAAACAGGGGAGTGGGGAGGTCCAAAAAAGGGAGGGGAGAAGAAGGGAGAGGGAATTTATAAGGTTGTTAAAAACAAAAAGGGGGGGAAACAGGGGAGGGGGTAGGAAGGGAAGTCAGTCAAGGGAGGGGATAAGGGATAGGGTCTTAATAGCAAACCACTGGTTTTAAAGGATGTAGTTTAAGGAAAAGGGGTAGGAATAGGGGAGGAAACGAAAATGTCAGCAAATGCACAACTAATGATTATAACTCTGAATGTGAAACGGAAGCAAATAGCAGAGTGGATTAGATACCAAAATCCTACCATATGTTGTCTACAAGAAACACATGAGAGACGGGTGGACATATACAAGTTTAAAGTTCAGGGCTTGAGCAAAACCTTTTGGGCATCAAATGAGAAAAAGAAGGCAGCAGTGGCTATTATGATTTCTGACAAAGCCAAAGTAAAAATAGATATGATTAAAAAAGACAGGGAAGGTCATTACATCCTGATTAAAGGCAGTATAAACAATGAGGAAATAACACTGCTCAATATAAATGCACCAAGTGGCATAGCATGCAAATTCATAAAGGAGAAACTGGCAGAGCTCAAGAAGGAAATAGATAGTAAAACCATACTAATGGGAGATCTAAATATTCCTCTGTCAGATCTAGATAAATCAAACTGAAAAATAAATAAGAAAGAGGTAAGAGAGGTGAATGAAGTCCTAGAAAAATTAGATTTAATTGATATGTGGAGAAAAATAAATAGGGACAAAAAGGAATACACCTTCTTTTCAGCTGCATATGGTACATTCACAAAGATTGACCATGTAATAGGGCATATAAACATTGCAAACAAATGCAAACGAGCAGAAATAATAAATGTAACTTTCTCAGATCATAGTTCAATAAAAAAAATAATTAGTAAGGGGACCTGGACAGGAAAATCAAAAACTAATTGGAAATTAAATAATATGATTCTCCAAAACCAATTTGTCAAAGAAGGAATCATTGAAACAATCAACAATTTCATTGAAGAAAATGACAATGATGAGACATCCTACCACACTGTGTGGGATGCGGCCAAGGCAGGATTCAGGGGGAAATTTATATCTTTGAGTGCATATATTAACAAATTAAGGAGGGCAGAGATTAATGGATTGGGCATGCAACTCAAAAAATTAGAAAGCGAGCAAATTAAAAATCCCCAGATGGAAACTAAATTAGAAATACTAAAAACCAAGGGAGAAATTAATAAAATCGAAAGTAAAGGAACTATTGAATTAATAAATAAGACTAGAAGCTGGTACTTTGAAAAAACAGATAAAATAGACAAAGTACTGGTCAATCTAATAAAAAAAAGGAAAGAAGAAAACCAAATTGACAGTATTAAAGATGAAAAGGGAGACCTCACCTCTAATGAAGGGGAATTTAAGGCAATCATTAAAAACTATTTTGCCCAATTATATGGCAATAAATATAACAATTTAGGAGATATGGACGAATATTTACAAAAATATAAAGTGCCTAGATTAACAGTAGAAGAAATAGAATACCTAAATAATCCCATATCAGAAAAAGAAATTGAACAAGCCATCAAAGAACTCCCTAAGAAAAAATCGCCAGGGCCTGATGGATTCACAAGTGAATTCTATCAGACATTCAAAGAGCAACTAATCCCAATATTGTACAAATTATTTGATATGATAAGCAAAGAAGGAGTCCTACCAAATTCCTTTCATGACACAAATATGGTACTCATTCCAAAGCCAGGGAGATCAAAAACAGAGAAAGAAATCTACAGACCAATCTCCCTAATGAACGTAGATGCAAAAATCTTAAATAGAATACTAGCAAAGAGACTCCAGCAAGTAATTAAGAAGATCATCCACCATGATCAGGTGGGATTTATACCAGGAATGCAAGGATGGTTCAACATTAGGAAAACCATCCACATAATTGACCATATCAACAG
>NC_058130.1:609261491-609274289 GCF_016433145.1 Gracilinanus agilis | reverse complement strand
TTAATTGATATGTGGAGAAAAATAAATAGGGACAAAAAGGAATACACCTTCTTTTCAGCTGCACATGGTACATTCACAAAGATTGACCATGTAGTAGGGCATAGAACCATTGCAAACAAATGCAAAAGAGCAGAAATAATAAATGTAACCTTCTCAGATGATAATGCGATAAAAATAATAATTAGTAAAGGCACCTGGAAAGGCAAATCAAAAACCAATTGGAAATTAAACAATATGATTCTCCAAAACCAATTAGTCAAAGAAGAAATCATAGAAACAATCAACAATTTCATTGAAGAGAATGATAATGATGAGACATTCTACCAAACTCTGTGGGATGCAGCCAAGGCAGTACTCAGGGGGAAATTTATATCCTTGAGTGCATATATTAACAAATTAAGGAGGGCAGAGATTAATGAATTGTGTATGCAACTCAAAAAATTAGAAAGCGAGCAAATTAAAAATCCCCAGATGAAAACTAAATTAGAAATACTAAAAACCAAGGGAGAAATTAATAAAATTGAAAGTAATAGAACTATTGAATTAATAAATAATACTAGAAGATGGTATTTTGAAAAAACAGATAAAATAGACAAAGTACTAGTCAATCTAATAAGAAAAAGGAAAGAAGAAAACCAAATTGACAGTATTAAAGATGAAAAGGGAAACCTCACCTCTAATGAAGGGGAAATTAAGGCAATCATTAAAAAACTATTTCACCCAATTATATGGCAACAAATATAATAATTTACTAGATATGGATGAATATTTACAAAAATACAAATTGCCTAGATTAACAGCAGAAGAAATAGAATACCTAAATAATCCCATATCAGAAAAAGAAATTGAACAAAGAACTCCCTAAGAAAAAATCACCAGGACCTGATGGATTCACAAGTGAATTCTATCAGACATTCAAAGAGCAACTAATCCCAATACTATTCATATTATTTGATATGATAACCAAAGAAGGAGTCCTACCAAATTCCTTTTATGACACAAATATGGTACTGATTCCAAAGCCAGGTAGACCAAAAACAGAGAAAGAAAACTATAGACCAGTCTCCCTAATGAACATAGATGCAAAAATTTTAAATAGAATATTTGCAAAGAGACTCCAGCAAGTAATTAAGAAGATCATCCACCATGATCAGGTGGGATTTATACCAGGAATGCAAGGATGGTTCAACATTAGGAAAACCATCCACATAATTGACCATATCAACAGTCTAACAAACAAAAATCACATGATCATCTCAATAGATGCTGAAAAAGCCATTGACAAAATACAGCATCCATTCCTATTGAAAACACTGAAAAGTATAGGAATAGAAGGACCTTTCCTAAAAATAATAAACAGTATATACCTAAGACCATCAACAAGCATTATATGCAATGGGGATAAATTAGAAGCCTTCCCAATAAGATCAGGTGTGAAACAAGGATGCCCATTATCACCTTTATTATTCAACACAGTACTAGAAACACTAACAGTAGCAATTAGAAAAGAAAAGGAAATTGAAGGTATCAAAATAGGCAAGGAGGAGACTGAGCTATCACTCTTTGCAGATGATATGATGGTATACTTAAAAAATCCTAGAGAATCAACTAAGAAGCTTGTAGAAATAATCTACAACTTTAGCAAAGTTGCAGGATACAAAATAAATAAACATAAATCATCAGCAATTCTATATATTTCCAACACATCACATTAGCAAGAGGTAGAAAGAGAAACACCATTTAAAATCACGCTAGACAATATAAAATACTTGGGAACCTATCTATCAAAACAAACACAGGAATTATACGAAAACAACTACAAAACACTTGCCAAACAAATAAAACTGGATCTCAAGAATTGGAAAGCCATTAATTGTTTATGGGTAGGACGAGCTAACATAATAAAAATGACCATTCTACCCAAATTAATTTATCTATTTAGAGCCATACCTATCAAACTACCAAAAACTTCTTTACTGAATTAGGAAAAACTATAACAAACTTCATATGGAATAACAAAAGATCAAGGATATCAAGGGAAATAATGGGAAAAAATGTGAAGGAAGGGGGCCTAGCAATACCAGATATTAACTATACTATAAAGTAGCAGTCATTAAAACAATATGGTACTGGCTAAGAGATAGAAGGGAGGATCAGTGGAATAGACTTGGAGTTAATGACATCAGCAAGACAGTATATGATAAAGCCAAAGAACCCACCTTTTGGGCCATGAATCCACTATTTGACAAAAACTTCTGGGAAATTTGGAAAACAATATGGGAGAGATTAGGTTTAGATCAATATCTCAAACCCTACACCAAGGTAAATTCAGAATGGGTGAATGAGTTGAATATAAAGAGGGAAAGAATAAATAATTTAAGTGAACACAAAATAGTATACCTGTCAGATCTCTGAGAAAGGAAAGATTTTAAAACCAAGCAAGAGTTAGAGAAAATTACAAAATCTAAATTAAATGGTTTTGATTATATTAAGCTAAAAAACTTTTGTACAAACAAAAACAATGTAGTCAAAATCAGAAGGGAAACAACAAATTGGTAAAAAATCTTTATAAAAAACTCTGACAGGGGTCTAATTACTCAAATATACAAGGAGTTAAATCAATTGTATGAAAAATCAAGCCATTCCCAAATTGAAAAATGGGCAAGAGACATGAATAGGCGATTTTCAGGTAAAGTAATCAAAAGTATCAATAAGCACATGAGAAAGTGTTCTAAATCTCTAATAATTAGAGAAATGCAAATCAAAACAACTCTGAGGTATCACCTCACACCTAGCAGATTGGCTAAAATGAAAGAAGGGGAGAGCATTGAATGTTGGAGGGGATTTGGCAAAATTGAGATATTAATGTATTGCTGGTGGAGTTGTGAACTGATCCAACCATTCTGGCTGGCAATTTGGAACTATACTCAGAGGGCTATAAAAGAATTGCTACCTTTGATCCATCCATACCATTGTTGGGTTTGTACCCCAAATAGATCATAGATAAAAAGACTTGTATGAAAATATTTATAGCTGCA
The DNA here is from genome assembly GCF_016433145.1 of Gracilinanus agilis. NCBI lineage: Eukaryota > Metazoa > Chordata > Mammalia > Didelphimorphia > Didelphidae > Gracilinanus > Gracilinanus agilis. The sequence continues at coordinate 609,271,251 of NC_058130.1, read as the reverse complement.
CTTTTCGTGGTGGCAACAAACTGGAAAAGGAGGGTATGTCCTTCAATTGGGGAATGGCTGAACAAACTATGGTATATGATGGTGATGGAATACTATTGTGCTAAAAGGAATAATAAACTAGAGGAGTTCCAGGTGAACTGGAAAGACCTCTTGGAACTGATGCAGAGCGAAAGGAGCAGAGCCAGAAGAACACTGTACACAGAGACTGATATACTATGGTAAAATTGAATGTAATGGACTTCTGTACCAGCAGAAAGCAATGACAGAGGACAGCTCTGAGGAATTTATGGTAAAGATGGCTACCCTCATTCAGAGGAAGAAATACAGGAGAGGAAACATATAAGAAATACCAGTGCTTAAAGGCATGGGCTGAGGAGGACATGATTGGGGATGTGGACTCAAAACTACCACACCAATGCAACTATCAACAATTTGGAAATAGGTCTTTATCAAGACACATGTTAAAACCAGTGGAAATGTGCAGCGGCCATGGGTGGGGGGACAGCTGGGGGTGAAGGGGAAAGTAGGAGCTTGAATCATGTAACCATGTTAAAAATGAATATTAATAAATGATTTTAAAAAATCAATGTCCAACAAGTTATCCTTCAATACACAAATAAAAATATGATGAAACCTTTATAGACATTTTTGCATAAAGCTTATCTTGACACAAGCGGAGATAAAAATTTAGATCATTCTAATCCTTGCTAATGGAGTGTAGTTCCAATGGAAAATGTGCCACATTAGCCAAGTAACAACTATTTATTGAGTAACTGTTTACTGGCCAGTGGTTACACAAATACATTTTTTTAATTAAAGAACATCAGTTAAATCAAAATGAAGATGAAAAATATCTAAGTGCTATATTAAATTTGGAGGAACAATATACTACCTTAATAGTTTATATCCCATATACAAATTGGATATTGAATCTATACTTAAGGAAAATATAGATTTATGGAAAATTTTTTTATGTTTATATATTTTTTAATATTTTCCATTTCTTGTATTACCTAAACTAAGTTCTAAAACTGCTATACTTGGCCAAGTATTACCATTACTATAGCTTTGTCTGTATTCAATTCAAGAAGTATTTATTAAGCAATTTTTTTATAGAAAATATAGTTAGATAGCAGTGCCAGGAAGATCAAAATGAAAATAAGCCTTTGGTCTCCAGACATTCAAATTCTGAGTAAGGTAACATGTAAATACATAAGAAAACACAAGATACTTTAAATAGAAAGAGTACTAATAACTAGAAGGATTAGAAAATACTTCCTGTAAGAGTCGCACTTGACTGAACTTTGAAGAAAACTCTGGATGCTAAGAAGTAAGATTAAGAAGCAATACATTCAAGATTGAGGAAGTAACTTGTACAGGGATAGGTGGGAATTTCTTTCTTAGAGAAAAAGAAATTAGAGGAATAATCAAGAACCCCAAATGTAAGAATAAGAATAAAATGAGATAAACTTGACAAAATAGACAAGAACAAAATTGTAAAGGATTTTAATGCTAACCTGGGGACTTTTAATTTTATGTTAGAAATACTATGGAACTACTTGAAGTTCAAAATAAAAAGAGTGATCCAATCAGTCATTTGTTTTGGGAAGATTGTTTTGACATTTATGTGGAGGATAGAATGAATTTATTATGACTGAAAGCAGAGAGACCAACTGGAAGTATAATTAAATTGTTTATTTGAAAAGGGATGAAGTATGAAAGTTAAAAGGCTGGGGTTCATAGGCTAGCTTTGCTTTAAAATAACTGAATGAGATTGAACATCCAATGTAATATCTCTGTGATTAAGTTGCTTTGCCATATATATATACTTTACTATGGGCCTTCATATCTCAATTGGTAACTTGAAAGAAAAATGATATAACAAAGGAGATATCACTTTATGAAAAACATATTAATTTCCATGCAAATCAAGTGATTGTGATTATTTTTATAATTGTGATCTATTTCTACATCCTCCTACACTAACTTTTTTTTTGGTATTACAGTAAGGGTATCTCACACAATGTAGCATTTAAAAGATATTGTTACATAAAGTTGAAGTATGATCATTAGAAACTTAAATATAGATAGTGTGCAGAATATATGAAATATGAAACTTAGAGGCAGGAAGAACTGCTTTTAGATCTCAACTCTGACACTTGCTATCTGTTCAGTCACATATTAGCCTCCATTTGTTCATTTGTAAAATGATAATAATGATAACATTCACTTCACAGGATGTTATGAGGATCAAATAAGTAATATATGGAAAGAAATTTAAAGACATTAAAATGTTTCATAATTAGTTGTTATCCTCAACCACTCAAACTCAATTTCCTTTTTTTTTTGTAAAATAGTGAAACAATTATTGTGAGACTTAAGTGAAATATTATATATGTATATGTTATGGATACATATATAAGTATTATACATGTGTAAATATAATACTTTGAAAAATTTAAAATACTTTCTAAATATTATTAACAATCATCTACATTAGACTCAACAGCCTCTAAAGTCTCTATAAGGTATATGTCTTTGGTATTTTGATCTAGCTTACATGTGTGTTTGTAAACACAGTGTGGGGATTTACTTCCCTTTGCATATGAAATCACAATTCTTTTCCATAGAAAAAATGGGAATATTGGTTTTTATTCTCCTCCAGTCTAAATATTGATTTAGAATAAATATCTTTTCACTTTAACCCATCTAAAATATGCAGGCTGGAAGAGCTTTGGTGGAATTTTAGTGGTCCTCTTTTAGAATCTGGGCCCTGAGGCCTCTATAGCCTTTAATCAGCCATAACTGGAGTAAAGCTGTCGGCTCCTGCTTGTATTCTGTCAGCTTTAGTACCATTTAGAGCATCCCTGACAAATATACAGTACAAATTTAACAGTCAACCTGTGAGAAAGCAAAACAAAAATATCTCCCAGACATCAGAAGTAACTTTTTTCAGCTATGCCATAGACAATTGAAGAGTTGGATGTTGCCTGACAACCAAAACAGATGGTGATAGAAGAATAAGCTATGCAAACAGAATATTTTGCTCTAAATTGCATACATTCTTTGTGAAAATGGATACAGTAGAAAGAAAAAGGAAAAGAAAAGTATAGAGAACTAATGTTAGGGAGAAAAAATTCAAGTAACTAATAAAATGAGATATAATAATAATAACAACAACAACAACAATAATAATAATAATAATAATAATAATAATAATAATAATAACAAGTCTACAGTTCAAGGCACCACAGAATCCAAACAATCCAACCTATTTCTTTGATAGATGTGTCAGTTTTGTCTTTGTGAAAATGAGTGACTGGCTCAAGGTCTCATGAACCATAATCATTTTTGGTAGGATGTGAACCTATGACCTGCATTTTCGCCCTGATGGTCCTCTTTCCACTTCACTTTGCCAAATGAAAGTTAAAGGACAACTATCTATAGGGTAATCAAATAGTGACTTATGAAATGAATATGAAAAAGACATTTTTTTAAATGGACATATCCAGAATTATTAAAGTAATGCCTTTCTTGTTTAACAAAGACTAACAAGTGGTCACGGATATTTCTCTTTCAATTCCTGGAAATATTAAAGATCATATTATTAAAGGGATTATTTGTGATCATTTAGAAAGGGAAGCAGTAATTCCTACAAACCAGAATTTGTTTATTAAGAATAGATTACACCAGAACAACATCATTTCCTTTTTTACCAGTTTTCTTTATTATATAATGAGTAGAGTGCCAAAGATATAGTGGGCACATATTTTGATAAGATATTTAACAAAAAAGTTACAATATCCTAGTTGATGAGATGAAGGAATATGGCCTAAAAGTAAGTAAATTTAGGTGTAGGTGGATTCTGGATCTCATTAAATAATTAGAAAAAAAGAAATGAGATTACTGACTTTGATTTTTTCATTTTATTTATTAATGGCTTTGAGAGGATACAGATGTTATGTTATCAATTATTAGAAAACACCAAGTGAGAAGGGAGAGTTAATATACTACTTGAAAAATTAAAAAGGAAAAGAAAAAAGGAAGATAACAGGAACTAAACATTCTCCATACACTAGAACTAGGAGTATAATTAAATAGAATTTCAGAAATAAAGCAAAATTTCTGATTTGATTTTAAAAAATTCAACTAATGGGAGGTCTATACTAGACTATAATTCATCTGAAAAAGCTCTAGTACATTAATTCACACAAAAATTTGTTCTATTAGGATTAAAGATTTAAAACTGGAAAGGACTTTAGAAATAGTGCAACTCTCATATTATTTGTGAGGTAACTAATGTTTAGAGAAGTTAGATGACTTGCCTAGACTCCATATCAAGGACATATTTGAGATGATTTCTTACCCTTTAATCATTTCCTTTTATGCTGGACTTCATAATCAACCCTTTGCAGGTAGAATTTGTAGTTATATAATTTATCCCTAAAACTCCTCCTCTTCTCAAACTCCCATTCCTATTCCTAGTCCCACTAGATCCATTATTGAGTTTATTGTAGTTCTACAACAAACTATTATTTAGGTGTATCCGTATAATTAACCCTTTATTAATTTCTACAAAAGGTGCTGTTTTTGTGTGACCTTAATCCCTATTTAATTTGTCATTATCTGACCACAAACTGAGTATTGTATTCCCCAAACCACAATTTGAGAAGGATATTGATTGCCCAGTGGAAGGAAACTATGATTATAAAGTGCTGTAAGGTAGAGACGTTGGACTGATGAAGTAAAGATATGTTGGAAGTGAGGGAAGTGAACAAGACAATTTTGAATAGTTGAAAGTCTACCACATGGAAGGATTTAATTTGTTCTGTTTGACTTCCAAGTAGGACCTAGAGCAGTGAAACAAAGTTGTAAAGCAAATTTAGGCTAGGTTTAAGAAAGAGGGGGGAAGTCCCTTTAATTAGAGCTATTCAAAATAGATTTGGAGTTCTGCTTTATTGGAGGTTTTCAGAGAAAACCTAGCTTACCCCTTGTTGGAATATTGTAGGTGGGGGATTCCTGTTTAGTAGAGGGTTGGACTGGTTGGCCATTAATATCCTTTCAAATATCAAAGCTCTGTGATTCATTCTTGTAATCTATTGTTCTTGGTTTCTGTTGAGAGAGTGAGGGTTATGGAAGGTATAGCTTATTCTCCACTTAATGTTACAGCTGGAGGAAATGAGGTAAAGAATAGAATCCAGTAAGTCTCAGAGATGGGGTTAAAATCTACAATTTCTTACTTCTAACCTGGGCACCCTTTTCATTAAACCACAGTGTGTTGTATGTATTAAATAATCATTTGCTTTTTTCTCACCTTTCAGCAAAACTGAAATAGTTTAAGGGATTTTTTAATAAGGTTTACATTAACCATTTGAATTTAAATATCATTTCCAGCTGTGCAAACAACCCTGAAATAATTTTTCTCCATTGATGCCATTTAAATGTTGAATGTGGTAAGAAAATTAGGCTTTTTTGAAAAGTTGGCTCCATTTAAGACAGACCATTTCTATTAGTGTGCTTGTGCTTTTTCTCTTTTAAGTATCTAAATTCTTAAGAGGCATTTTGCAAATTAATTTCCCTTCTAAGGTAAATTTATTGGCAGTGTGTGGAAAGAAACATTTATTCCTTTACATTAAGAAAGAAAGAAATGTTAATTTGTTCTTATAGTATTTTAAAATACTTAGCAATTACTTCCTCTTTGGATTTTTTGTGCAGTATCTGGCAATCTCACAATGATATAACATTGTAAACAAAGATAATTTGTAAATGAATAAAACCTAATACTTAAAAAAAATCAAAATAACTCGTGTCATAGTGATAATCCTTGAAGACCAGTGAAGGAATTCAATTCAACAGCAAATTTTTGTTAAATACACAATTTATGTAAGGTACTCTGCTCTGTGATAGAGTTATAATCCAAAGAGAGAGGGTGATTTTACATTTAATGAAATTAGTAAGATTTTTGTTTCCATTTGTGATTTCATTAAGTGAGGGAACTTCCAAAGTAAAGTTCCCTTCCCTAAGACAAATGGATATAGTTCATTTCAACTTCAGTTATTAGCCCTTTAAGAGCATTGTGATGCTCAGTGATTTGCCCAGAATAAGACAGCAAATATGTGTCAAAGGCATGCTCTGAAACCAAGGCTTTCTGTTTCCAAGACCAGCTCTCTATGCTCTTCAATGTAAATGAAGAAGTAGAGGAGCACCTATAAGTCTTAGTCTATAAAAAGCCAGGCCTGAAGACAGGAGTTCCTGGATTCAAATTTGAATTCAGGTACTTTCTACCTGTGTGACATCTGCGCAAATCACCTAGCCTCAATTGCCTAGCCCTTATAGGTCTTCTGCCTTGGAACTGATGCTTAGTATCTATTTTAAGACAGATGATGAGGTTTTTGTTTTTGTTTTTAAATAAGGCAATAGAGAAGAATTTTATCTAGGGGCAATGGTAATAAAATGACAAATGAATTTAGCCTTGAAGAAAGAGGAAGGTTTTAATAAATATAGAGCAAGTACATCTCAAGCATGACTAGATCTAAGTGAACACATGGATCCATAAGAATATAGGAAGTTATAGGAAACAAAGCATATTCTAGTTTGTCTGGAAATTCAATTTTATGAAGTTGAGTAATGGGACATAAAGCTGGAAAGGGAGATTGGAGACACATGTGGGTGGAGGGCCTTAAAAGAGAGTGAAACTAAGGAGTTTGTACTTTATGGTTTCCACAATAGAGAACACCTGAAAGTTTCTGAACAAGGTGTATGTTTGGGGGTGGGGGATTAACAGATTGGAGCATTAGAAAGAATAATTTGTTAGTCTTTAAAGGATTGGAATGAGGAAAGGAGAGGTGGAAGCAGAAATAACAATAATCACAGAAAGGATGAGAGTTTAGATAAAAATAATAGAAAAGAGGAAGTCAACAGAATATATTGTGGAAGTAGAATTTAAAGCCCTTTACAATTAAGTGACTCTCCTGACTTATTTCCTACTTCTAAAATGATACTCTGAAGTAGGAACAAATATATATATATATATATATATATATATATATATATATATGATGTCTTAATGTTGACGAATTTCTCAGAAACCTACAATAGAACTGAAACTATTGTTATCATTTATTTTTTTTTCTTTCATGTCTGACTTTTCATGACTCTATTTAGGGTTTTCTTGGCAAAGAAACTGAAGTGGTTTGAAATTTCTTTCTCTAGCTCATTATACATATGAGAAAACTGATGAAAACAGAGTGGAGTGGGGCATATAGCTAATAAGCATCTAAGGCAGGGGTCGGCAACCTTTTTGGCCATAAGAGCCATAAATGCCACATTTTTTAAAATGTAATTTCGTGAGAGCCGTACAGTGCTCGCAATGCGTGCTCCTGTAACAGCGCCTGAAAAAAAATTGACTTTATGCCTCCTGAAGAAAGAGCCATATCTGGCCCTCAAAAGAGCCGGATATGGCTCGAGAGCCATACGTTGCTGACCCCTGGTCTAAAGCCAAATTAGGAATTTATCAAAATAAGGCTTCCTAACTCCAGGCTCAGTATTTTATCCACTAAACCACCATGTTGCCTCCCGAAGTTAAACTATTAGTATCCATAGTTTGCAAAATATAAAATGATAAAAGCTATTAAAGTTTCAAGAATAATTTAAATTAATTTATATTTTGCTGATCACAATAGTCCTTAAATATTTGAAAAATAACTATGTGTATATATGCATTTATATTTTACACATATTTATATATACCCACATATACATAAGATTTATATACATCGTGCATACATATATATGTATTATGTATGAGTTTGTATATATTTTTTTCATTAGTTTGACTTAGATAACTATATATTCATTTAGCAAAATACTTTGTATTTTGTCACCAGATGACTAGTACTGGTTTTTTTAGCTTTAAGAATTAAGAATTTTTGTTGAGTGGTATAATTTCAATTTTGAAACTGATTCCACATCCAGCTTCCAGATATTTGTGTTTATTTCATTTTCATTGCTAAGCACATATCTAAAATTAACATTCAGTAAGCATATGAATTTCCTGATTCCCTTAAAATAAACTCTTGGAAATATGATCCAAAGGTTGAGAATATCCACTTTAAATTCTATATCTGAACATTAGGAGTATAATTATTTAAAAGCTAAATCCCAAATAGTTTATATAGTATTGGGATTAATTGTTCTTTAAATGTTTGAAAACTTATCTTGTGATTCCATCTGACTCTGAGAATTTTATTCTCTGAGAGTTCATTGATGGCCTATTCAATTTCTTTGTCTGACATGGGATTATTTAAGTATCCAATTTCCTCTTTTGTTAACCTTGACTATATATATATATATATATATATATATGTATATATATATATATATATGTATGTATGTATGTATGTATGTATGTATGTTCTTTTTCTAGTTTTTTAATTGCATCCTCAATTCATTAATCTGATTTTTCCTTATTTGATTAATGTAACCATTTAAATATATACATTTTCCCCACAGTACTGGTGTGGCTGTATCTCATGAATTTTGATGTGTTCTCCTCATTGTCATTCTCATTAATGAAATTATTGATTATTTCTATAATTCGTTCTTTGACCCACCCCCTTTTTAGTAATATATTATTTAGTTTGTAATTAATTTTAAATTTGTCTTTCCATGGACCATAACTGATTATAATTTTATAAACATGATCTGAAAAATATACATTTAACATTTCTGCATTTTTATGCCCTAACACATAAGTCAATTTTTGCATAGATGCCATGTACTCCTGAAAAAAAAGTTATTTTCCTTTCTATTTCCATTCATTTTTTCTTTAGAGATCCATTAGTTCTAACTTTTTCTAAACTTTCGCTCTCTTCATTTTCTAAAATTTATTTTTTGGTTTGATGTATCTAGATCTGAAAGGGGAGAGTTGAGGTGCCCCATTAGTATGGTTTTATTATTTTCTCCTGAATATCATTTAATTTGTCCTTTAAAAATCTGGAGTATACATCATATGGTATTTTGCTTTAGCTTCGTCTGAGATGATTGCTATTTCTGTTTTTGTTTTTTTTACTTCAGATGATGCACAATAAATTCTTCTCCAGACCCTTAACTAAACACTATGTTTATCTCCCTTCCTCAAATGTGTTTCTTGTAAGCAATGTATCATAGGATTCTGATATTTAATCTACTCTGCTATATACTTCTTTTTTATGGATGAGTTGATTCCATTCACATTCATAGTACTGTGTTTTCCCTTCCATCTTATTTTCCCCTCTTTATTTTGCTCTTTCTCTCTCCTTTCACCCTGTCCCTGTTCACATGTGTTTTGATTTTAACAACTACACCTTTCCTTCTATTAATCCCAACTTCCTTTGTTCTCTTCCTATTTCTCTATAGGGTGAATTAGATTCTATGGGTGTAGCTGTTATTCTTTCTGAGTAAGGTTTAAGCATTGCCTATCACAATTCTCATCATCCCCTCCATTTTATAGCTTTTTTCTGCCTCTTTAAGTGAGATAATTTATCTCGTTCCACCTCTCACTTCCCTTTTTTCTTCTTTTCTATCCCTTGGTTTTTTTCACATCATATCAACTTACCAAGCTACTTCCACATTCCTGGTCTCTGTGTACTCCTTCTAGCTTTCCTAGTATTGATAACAATTTAAGGAATTATAAATATCATCTTTCCATATAGGAATATAAATTTTATGACTATTGAATTCTTTTACATTTTCTCTTTCTTATTTATCTTTTTATGTTTCT
>NC_058130.1:609235078-609261232 GCF_016433145.1 Gracilinanus agilis | reverse complement strand
TATATATATATATATATATATATGTATGTATGTATGTATGTATGTATGTTCTTTTTCTAGTTTTTTAATTGCATCCTCAATTCATTAATCTGATTTTTCCTTATTTGATTAATGTAACCATTTAAATATATACATTTTCCCCACAGTACTGGTGTGGCTGTATCTCATGAATTTTGATGTGTTCTCCTCATTGTCATTCTCATTAATGAAATTATTGATTATTTCTATAATTCGTTCTTTGACCCACCCCCTTTTTAGTAATATATTATTTAGTTTGTAATTAATTTTAAATTTGTCTTTCCATGGACCATAACTGATTATAATTTTATAAACATGATCTGAAAAATATACATTTAACATTTCTGCATTTTTATGCCCTAACACATAAGTCAATTTTTGCATAGATGCCATGTACTCCTGAAAAAAAAGTTATTTTCCTTTCTATTTCCATTCATTTTTTCTTTAGAGATCCATTAGTTCTAACTTTTTCTAAACTTTCGCTCTCTTCATTTTCTAAAATTTATTTTTTGGTTTGATGTATCTAGATCTGAAAGGGGAGAGTTGAGGTGCCCCATTAGTATGGTTTTATTATTTTCTCCTGAATATCATTTAATTTGTCCTTTAAAAATCTGGAGTATACATCATATGGTATTTTGCTTTAGCTTCGTCTGAGATGATTGCTATTTCTGTTTTTGTTTTTTTACTTCAGATGATGCACAATAAATTCTTCTCCAGACCCTTAACTAAACACTATGTTTATCTCCCTTCCTCAAATGTGTTTCTTGTAAGCAATGTATCATAGGATTCTGATATTTAATCTACTCTGCTATATACTTCTTTTTTATGGATGAGTTGATTCCATTCACATTCATAGTACTGTGTTTTCCCTTCCATCTTATTTTCCCCTCTTTATTTTGCTCTTTCTCTCTCCTTTCACCCTGTCCCTGTTCACATGTGTTTTGATTTTAACAACTACACCTTTCCTTCTATTAATCCCAACTTCCTTTGTTCTCTTCCTATTTCTCTATAGGGTGAATTAGATTCTATGGGTGTAGCTGTTATTCTTTCTGAGTAAGGTTTAAGCATTGCCTATCACAATTCTCATCATCCCCTCCATTTTATAGCTTTTTTCTGCCTCTTTAAGTGAGATAATTTATCTCGTTCCACCTCTCACTTCCCTTTTTTCTTCTTTTCTATCCCTTGGTTTTTTTCACATCATATCAACTTACCAAGCTACTTCCACATTCCTGGTCTCTGTGTACTCCTTCTAGCTTTCCTAGTATTGATAACAATTTAAGGAATTATAAATATCATCTTTCCATATAGGAATATAAATTTTATGACTATTGAATTCTTTTACATTTTCTCTTTCTTATTTATCTTTTTATGTTTCTCTTGAGTTTTTTATTTGGACATTAGGTCTAGTCTTTTCAGCAGAAATGCTTGGAAATCTATCTGATATTTTATTTTATATTATTCAAAGGTCAGTAACCATGACGTTAGATTCTATATATGATTGTTAGATATGTAATTATTAAAAATTAATTCCCCAAAAGTTTATATAGTATTGAGATTAGTTGTTCTTTAAATGTTTGACGGTACTCACTTCTGTATCTATCTGTCCCTGGGAATGTTTTCTGAGGCAGTTTATTTTGTTAAATTTCTTTTCTTCTGAGATGATATTATTTAAGTATTCTAGTTCCTCTTGTTAATCTGGGCAATTTATTTTTTTGTAAATATTCATCAATTTCACTTTGGTTGTTAGATTTATTGTCTTATAAATGGACAAAATAACTCCTAATGATTGATTTAACTTCATCTTCATTTTTAATAGTGGTTATTTGATTTTCTTCTTTCCTTTTTTAAATCAAATTAACCTTAGCTCTGTTTATTTTGTTTGTTTGTTTTTACATAAAACCAACTCCTAGATTTATTTATTAGTTCAGTAGTTCTCTGATGGAAAAAAAATCTAGAAAATGGTATGACAGAAAGTAGAGATAGACCAATATCTCACATTCTATATACCAAGAAAAGGTCAAAATGGGTATATGTTTTAGAAATGGAGAATGGTGCTATAAGTAAATTAGGGAAATATAGAATAGTTTACCTGACAGATCTATGGAGAAGGGAATAAGTTATGTCCAAACAAGATAGAGAGTATTATAAGATATGAAATGAATAATTTTGATTATATTAAATTAAAAACTTTCTGTACAAACAAAAATATTGTAATTGATTTTAGGAAAGGAAACAAAAAAGGGTGAAATTTTTATTAAAAAATTTCTCTAATAAATACCTAATTTCTCAAATTTCTAAAGAACTAATTCAAACTCATAAAAATAAAAGCCATTCCCCAACTGACAAATGGTCAAAGGATAAGAATAAGCAATTTTCAGATGAATTCAAAGGCATCAATAATCATATGAAAAAGTATTCTAAACCATTTTTAAACCCTTAACTTCCATCTTGGAGTCAATACTGTGTATTGGCCCCAAGGCAGAAGAGTGGTAAGGTAAATGGTAAGGCAATGGGGGTCAAGTGACTTGCCCAGGGTCACACAGCTGGGAAGTGTCTGAGGCCAGATTTGAACCTAGGACCTCATGTCTCTAGGCCTGGCTCTCAATCCACTGAGCTACCCAGCTGCCCCCTAAGTCATTCTTGATTATTGAATGAAATTAAAACAACTCAGGTACTACTATCACAACTATCAGATTGACCAATATGATAGTAAAGGAAAGCAAAAAAATGTTGGAAGAGATGTAGCAAAATTGGGACACTAATGCATTGTTAATAAAGTTTGAGAAATTATCCAACCTTTCTAGAGGGCTATTTGAAACAATGTCCAAGGGGTTGTAAAATTGTATATGCCCTTTGATCCTGTAATACCACTACTGTGTCTGTATGCCAAAGAGAATTTAAAAAATGGGAAAGGATTTGTTTAAAAAACTTTATAGAAGCTCTTTATGTGGTGGCAAAGAATTTGAAAATGAGGAAATGTCCATCAATTTAGGAATTGATGGGCAAATTGTGAAATACATTGGTGATGGAATTTTATGAGAAATGATAAGTGGGATGATTTTATAAAAACTTAGAAAGATCCACATGAACTGATGCAGAGAAATAAGCAGGATCAGTTGAAGACTGTACACAATAACAGCAGTTTTGTGGATTAATCAACTGTGGAATATTTAGTTTCTCTCGGCAATACAATGATCTGGACAATTCTGAAAGATTTATGACAAAGAATGCTATCTACCTTCAGAGAAAGAACTGTTGCTGATCAGAGCAAACTAACTTTCAGTTTAGTTTATTTATGGGTATTTTTTTCTAGGGTGGTTAGTTTTATATGAGTATTCTATTTCAACAATGACCAATATAGAATTATGTTTGGTATAAAAATACATGTAAAATCCATATCAAATTGCTTACCATCTCCAGAAGGAGGGAAAGAAAAGAGGAAGGGAGACAATTTGTAACTTATAACTTCAGAAAACCTATGTTGAAAATTGTTATTACATGTAATTAGGAAAATAAAATGTCTTTAAATATAAAGAAGAAAATAAAAAGTTAATTCCTAAAATAGCTTTGGGAAAGAATTCCAAAACAAGAAAGATATTAAAGTTTCAATTATAAGGCTGGTATTATTTAATTTTTTAATCATTTGGGATGAATAGTATATTGGAGAACAGAGTAAAACTAAAAAGGGCCTTGAATAAGGTTGCAAAGAAGGTAAAACTATAAGATAGTTCACCAAAGGAAATATGGCATGAATAAGCTTTAAAAATCAAGGAGTGAGTGAGGAAAGAACACTTAAAAATTTTTAAACAGTAGTTAAAATGAATTCTATGAGATTTTTTATTCCGATTCTCACTCCAACCGGTGTCAGGTCCCCAGATTTTGGCTAGTTCCCTCTTGAGTTCTAGTGCTACGTCTACCAGAATGATATGTAGAGAATATTTAATATCCTTGGTTCCATCCATCACTGATGTGCTTCCCTACTGAAATAATCATTTCTGATTCATTGTCAGCTAGACTGAAATCACTTTTAAGAAAGAGATATTTACTCAACTGTAACAAACTCTCCCACAAGTATATGCAAGGTCCAAATAGCCTACCCAAGTAAAAAGTTTAGCTAATATATCCTGTAAAAACCAAAGAAAGAACAGTCTTTTATTAGTCAAGAAATCAAATAATTAATAAGTTGCATCTTCATAAAAGTATTTTTTCCAATTCCATGTGAATAAATTTTTTAATAATTATACTCTGACATTTTACAAAAATTTCTCTCCCTCCTTCCGATTCCTCCCTCGTTACCAAGATAGCAGGTAAAATGATATAGGTTTTATATGTGTAATCATCTAACACATATTCCTGTGTTCATCATGTGAAAGAAGACATCTATTATTTACACTAGAGAAAAATTCATGAGGGACAAAAAATAAAGAATGGTATGCTTCAGTCTGCATTCAGATTCTATCAGTTCCTTTTAAAAAAAATCCTCATCTAAAATCAATAATCTGTATTAGTTCTAAGCAGAAAAATAGTAAGAGCTAGGCAATGGAGGTTAAGTGGCTTGCTTAGTGTCACACAGTTAGGAATTGTCTGTGGCCAGATTTGAACCCATGTTCTCCTGTCTCAAGGTCTGACTTTCTATTCACTGAGCCACTTTGCTGCTCCTAATTAATTCATTCTATAGTAGTGGTGTTCATCATGAGTCCCTTGGAAGTGTCTTGAATCCTTGCATTGCTAATAGATGCTAATTCATTCACAACTGATCATTGCATTAAATTGCCCTTACTATGTACAATATTCTCCTGGTTCTGCTCCCTTTACTTTTGTGTCACTTTATATGTCTTTCAAGTTTTGGTGTTTTTGTTCATCATTTCTTATGGCACAATAGTCTTCCATTACAATCATATGCCAAAATTTATTCAGTCATTCCCCAGTTGATGGAGATCACTTTGGTTTCCAGTTCTTAGCCACCATAAAGAGAGATGCTCTAAATATTTGTGTACATTAAGTCCTTTACTCTTATTTTTCAACTTTTTGGGATGTAGACTTAATAGTGGAATTGCTGAGTGAAAGACTATACACAGTTTGAGGGCATTTTAGGCATGGTTCCAAATTCCTCTCCAGAATGGATGTATCAGTTCACTGTTCCACCAACAGTGTATTAGTTTCCCAGTTTTTTCCACATTCCCTCCAACATTTATAATTTCCTTTTTTTGTGTGTGTCATATTATCCTGTCTGATAAATGTGAGGTTGTACCTCAGAATTGTTTTAATTTTCATTTTGCTAATTAATAGTGATTTGGAGTATATTTTCTACATGACTACAGAGAGTTTTAATTTTTTCATCTAAAACTTCCTGTTCTTATCCATTTATCATTTGGGGAATACTTTGAATTTGACTCAATTCTCTCTATATTTGGAAATGAGGCCTCTGTCAGAAATTTTGCTATAAAAATTTTCCTGGGTCATTCTTTCTCTTCTATTTTGTCATGTAAAACATTTTTTAATTTAATATAGTTAAGGTTATTTTTTATAATATTCTATATGTCATATTACGTAAATATTAATGTATAACCAAATGGATTTTAAAAGAAATAATTTTGTTTTTCATTTTCAAGCATTGAAAAATTACCCTATATTTTAGGAAGTATGTTGGTTACTATGACTATTTAGGGCTAATAATTAGTAAGTCCTCAAGAGCTATCAAATTTGCCTAAAGTGATATCGCTGAGTTAACAAAGAAAAACATGTTGTCTTTTCTGCACATGATTCAAAAGAAAGTGTTACTTTTCTGTAATTTTTATTTTTCTGATATGATAAAAGAGCATCCCTGTCAACTGAAAGAGGAAAAGCAAATGGTTTCTCAAGCTTTGAAAGTCATCATTATGATTGTAGGATTCTCTTTTTAAAAGTATGCTAGTGTTTATAAAAATAGTACAAGTTGACCTACTAGTTAAAATATTGTCAGCCAAGTCGCATCCTAATGCCTCTATGTCAATAGATACAAAGGAATTAGAGAGAAATGAAACATCAATTGCTCCATTAATATCCTTTTATAGTTAGAAATTATATCTCTTTGTTTTTAGATTCTTATCTTGAGATTAGAATCAGAGGTCATTTTCACATACCTAAAATCCATATAAATAATAAATCTATTATGATTATACTACCATCATTTTCATTGATCTTTCTGTTGACTTCTTTTTATTCTATCATATTTTCCTTCACTACCTTTCTCCACAGAAGAAATGAAGAATTTTTTTCATATTTAATAATATTCTTTAATAAAGTACTTCATCATACCTTTAATTTGGTTATAACATGGATAAATTAGTGTGTCCTCTGAACATCAAAGTGCATATATAGTTAATCTCTCACAATAATAGGGAAAAAACACCAGAGGAGGCTTTATCTTTGTACCTTGATATTAGGATTATCTTGGAGGACTACTACATTACCTATCTGAATTTAGTAGAATACACAGAACTGACCAAGCGTACTCTATCCTATGAATCTCTTATCTCCAAAGAAAATCTAGATTTGCTTAGGTCAGCTAAGCCAGGATGAGACACGATAAACAAGGTTTCATTGACTTCACATTTAACTTATAGCTTTTATAGTAATTTTATTAAGAATAATATGTTTAGGAGTGTTTACCAAGAATAAATTAAAATAATTTAAATGTAGAATTTGCAGCCTGATAAATGACTTGAATCAGAGCTATAAATAAGTAAAACAAGTGTTCTGAATGGGAGGGGATGAAAGGTTCCATAAGGACTGACAAATGTTTTAATAACATGTGAATTTTTATGCCAGTGGTGATATAACTGGAAATCAAAAAGTATATTAAATATGAACAACACATAGGAATATCATAGTTTATCATTTCAAAAATTTTTATTCCAGGGTTTCCAATAGAACACATGAAATTTGAGATTAAAAACAACTCATTCATTATTTAAAACATTTAAACTAACAGCACAATTCGAGGAAGAAGTTAAAGGGTTTTTTTTTCCTTAAACAGATAGAGAACAAATGATTGGAATCATTAATCATCCAAGTATATTTTCCCAAAATGTCAAACCTGAAGTAACTACAGGGGAATTTGGAGGTAAGAGTCATTCCCTTACAACATATTATATTTTACAAACTTTAAGGAACAAAGACATTTAAATTAGCAAGTGAGTGCTCTGATTTTTCAAATTCAATATAATAGAATTAGTTATAAGGTATCTTGAAAAGCTCTATGCTAAGAAGTTAAGAGAAGTCAAAGATCAGAATCTCTATCAATAAAGAAAATATTTTAAAATAGTTAACAGAGAAGGGTGAGGAAAAGAGAAAAAAGAAGATAAGAGGAGACAAGAGAAAAGTAGAGGAGAGGAAAAGATACTCAGGATATTTTCCTTTAAAGGTTTTACTGAAAACCATCTGTGACTATTGTCTCCTATTTTGCCTCCATTTTAGAAGTCAAGAAAAGGATTTGATCTCTCAAAAAGTTTCATAATAGGAACATATCCCTAGGGGGAAAAAAGAATAAGCCTTGGAATTAGGAGTGACTTTAGAAATTGATGGGTCTAAACCCCACATTTTACAGTTGAAGAAATATAGGCTCTTAAATAAAAGGAATCTGTTATAAGCAGGGGCTGAGAGAAAAAAGAGAAGCCTATGGAACACCTTTCATGGACAATATTGGTAGGGAATAAATTTGAAATAGATGAAATTATTTCTGAGCAGTAGTGAAGTTCCAGTTCTTTTCAAGGTGTTAAAGGATTTAAGAGCATTGAAGAAACAAAGTCAACTAATTTATTTTACTGATGAGAGAATTGAGTCCACATAAAATAAATTATTTGCCCACAATCACTCAGGTAGTCATTAGTAGATCAAGGATTCAAACACATTTTCTGATTTTCAATTTAGCATTCAAGCTACTTTATGGGCAGCTAAGTGATGCAATAAGTAGAGTTCTGGGCCTGGAGTCAGGAAGACATTTCCTCCATTCACATATGTACTCAGACCCTTACTACCTTAGTGAACCTGAACAAGTTACTTAACTCTGCTTGCCTCAGTTTCCTCATCTATAAAATTAACTGTAGATTCAAATGGCAAACACATCTATTATATTTTCCAAGAAAACCCAAACAAAGTCACAGAGTTGGAAATGACTGAAAAATGACAAAACAACAACAAAAGCTACTTTATACAATATAAATATACAGCAAATGAAGCCTGCATGATTTCATGACTCTTTCCGTCATATCTATGTAGATCAAATCTAAAGAAATCAGATAGTGGAGCTTATTCATAATTGATTAAATTGATTAGAATGCACAAAAGGTTAGGGCAGGAGATTCTAGGATGGAAGATGGATCACCAAAGGGATTGGCCAATGATTCAAAACAGCATAGGAAAGCAAACGTTAGCAACATATAGGTGATGACATATGATAATTAGAAGAATAGGAAGGAGTAGAAAGAGGGAAAATGGAAGAGTAAGTTCAATGAAATTAAGGTATAAGAAAAGCTGAAGGGCACCAGGTGAGCTTCCAGACAATGAAAATATCTAGGACTTGACTGTAACTGGCTAGTCAAAGGTATTAAAGGTCTTTGAAACTTAAAATGTTAAGGAATTGGAAGGTTAACGTTTTAAAGAAGTCAACAATATGAATTCTGGAATCTTGCAAAAGATTTCAATAGAGTTTCGAAAACAGTGAGCTAGAAACGAAAGTTCTTGAGGAAGATGAACAGGTACTCTAGTAGCCCACAGACAACAGCAAGAAGCCAACAAGAGAGCATTGTATGTGTGGATTAGTTGAACTTTGAAAGAGGAAAGATTGTGAACTGCTAACAAGTAGAAGAATATTCTAGAAGAAAGAGTGGGGAGGAAATACTATTAACATCTTACTTCCTGGTCATATGAGTGTTGAAAGAAGAACTGCCTCCAAAGGAGGGAGCTATGACACACATGAGATTCAGGGAAGCAAACCCCTGTTTTCGTGATAGCCGATAGAATGTCATATTTTTCTCCAACATAAAAAGTGTGGAATCAAAGCATGCGAATACTCTGAGGTGTTTCCTGCATTCAAGGTCAGTAATACTTTGTATGCTACAGCTAGTTTCTCATTCCCGTTATTTATACAGAATTATTTTTTTTTATGAAAATGTGTATTTGAGAGCCATAAGATCTATTTCCTTTACACACTTAAAACTTAGTTTCTAAATGTCTTAAGTTTGACAATATGTATAATTAATCCTGCAAAAACTCACTGAAAAAGACCTCACTATTTGTATAATTTCAGATCAATTGAATCATCACATTTCGTTTATCTTTACACAGTTCCTCAAAATATTCTTTTGTAAAGTCGGATAAATCTTTTGGGACATTCATGAGGCATTTAAAGCTCCCCCCTCGGTTTTTTTTCATCAACTTGAACTTTTGTCAGGTAAGATGTAAGTTAAGTCAGTACTAAATTGTGATTCAAGATGACGCTTAGATCCCACAATGTATCAGTTCAGTATGAAAGCACGAGCACAAAAAAAGCTTCTCCCAAAAGAGAGTATACTTTGACCGTAAAGACAAATTTTATACATGCTGAAGAGTGATTTTCCAGTTCAAAGCTCTGAAACTGTCCATTTGTCTCTCTAGTGTCTTAATCCCCCAAAGACATTGCATGCAAGCCCTGTTTTAAAGGGTGTCCAATATCTTGCTTCTTCTCAAAGCTCAAGCTGGTCTGAGAATTGTAACTTTGGTGCAATTTCCATAAACCAATTAAACTGTGGGCATCAATCTGTCCACAAGAATGAACAAGGGGTGAGGAAGTGAACGACTATGGGAGGGAGAGAATCCTAGCTGAACTAAGATGGAAACAAGGTTAACAGGCTAGCAGATTTGAAGGCACTGAATGATTGTGTCTCACCTCTAATGAGCCGGATTCAGGCTGCTTTAATGCCTGTCATTTCCCTCTGCCTCCTTCTGGCTAGCTCTCTACAAAAGGGATGAGGGACCCCGTTTAGGCAGAGGGTGAATTTAGTTTGCACTGATCAAAGGGAACAATGCTGACATGTGAGTTGACCAGAAAGATGTTTTCACACTGTTTCTCATAGAATGTCCCCTGAGACACCCCTTTTCTTTCTCTCACCCTCTGTGTTTTATTACCAAGCATGGCATTCATGGCTATTTCTCCTTGCTCCTCAGTCAACCACAATAGGGCCAGCTCCTCTGCACCTTGTTTGGCAGGCCTGAGGGAGGAAGTGACAGAAGGCTTGGCTTATTTACCTTAGCGGCTTCCCGGTGTAATCTGGTTAATCATGTGGCTAATCGGAGGACACCAAGGCTCCCCACACACTGTGCTCCACAATAAGGACTCATTCATATTTAATACAATGGAGTGTTTAAGTCATTCCACGCTTTGTGGAGAAGATTGGCTTTCTTTGTTTGGCTACTCCTGAGAGGGCTTTTTTCCCCTCCTCTTCTTTCAGACAGGCATATGTTCAAGCTCCAGCCTGCTGCAGCTGGACAGGCAAAGAGCTGGCTCCCCTCAACCCACCCCCCACCCCAAACCAATGAATTGATTACTGCAGTGTGAAATGTGGGCTGAGACGTTCCCCTCTGCCCCATGTATGCATACATTAGCCTTTTGCTATTCTAATATTTCACAGCAAGACATCTTAAGAGGAAGCAGAGCTCATGTTCGCTCAAGTTTGCCATTGTGCAGACAACAATCTGTTGAGCACAAAAGGAAAATAAATAAGTAAATGATGGTGGAGTGTTGAATGTTGTTCTTTTAAAAATGGACCCATGGTCCGCTTTTTAAGTGGCAGAGATCTGGGGAATAGAAAGAAGATTGGGAGGGATCTCAGAACTCAACTAAGTCAAGACAGAATTTTAAACAATTCACTTGAAAATTGACTCCATTAAAAACTCTACCACATGTCCCCTTGTATTCATGTGCAGAAAAGGAGCGGGGAAATCTCTCATTAGTCACAATGGAACACATGAATGATACTGAGAATTCAGACTGGGCCTCCACCCTGCTGGCCAAAAGGAAGTTTCTAGCAATCATAGGAATGATTGGTTCTTTATTTCAAAAAGGACAGGTTTTAACTTACCTTGGCTTTACACTGTTACGTCATACATGATTTTCTAAAAACTGTCAGAAATCAGCATTAAGAAAATTAACTAAGAAAAATCAAACCAATAAGAAACTTCAGAAGCTAGTTCAAGGAAGCAATTCAATAAAGCAAATTCAAAAAACAGTTTTATAATGAAAAGACTCTATTATCTTCTGGCTTTGCTGTGGTGAGGATCCACAGATGTCTGGTGTAAGCATGCAGTTAATACTGGTACTCAGTAGAGTGGAAGGAGTTGGTCTCAGTGCTATTTCTGTAATAATTTCAATCCCTAGAATAAAGAAACTAGATTTATTCTCAGAAATATAACATTTTCACCTCACTGTGACAAAACAGTAGTAGATTATAAGTGCTAATTATTTTCAAGCTAAATAGTTTTTCATGACCTGTCAAGAGCCTCCAATTCAGTATAGAACATACCTACCCCAAGGTTATGTACCTGGAATATAGTCTTTGTTTCCTTCATTGTTAGATAACATTCAAAAGCAAACAGGCTAACATCTACAATTGATTTAGAGGATATATATATATATATATATATATATATATATATATATATATATATATATAAGAGTTTTCTAACTGAGGTGGATCACTTAGTGAACTGCATTACCAAGGGAGAATATTGTATTCTTATTTTAGAAGCCTTTAAAGAATATAAGTTCTGATAGGCCACACTGCTACATGCTACAAAGCAAGAGATTACATACATTGTCTCTGTAGTTTCTTCCACTCGTAAGATTCCATTTTATAAGCTTTGGCCTGTCACGAGCCATGAAATAAAAAAAAAAAGCCTATGTACTTGAGAATGCTTTGTAAATATTCCTACATTTCATTCATTCTATTCTGTCTTTTCCCTTTTCACAAATGACAATGTATATGAAATAACTTGAATGTAACTCTAATGGCATAGTGCAAATTGAAATTTGAATTGTCAAAAAGACTATCCTTGCATGCCATCAGAATCTATAAAAAAAAGATGTGATATTAAAATATACTTCTGATTTCTCTAAATGAACATGAATATTTTTTGTTTTGTCCTATTTGAATAAAACAGTTGTCCCTAAGAAAGGCAAAATATTATCCATAGTTTTCTGGAAATAGAATTCACCTACTCTTCGTATGTTTGCTTATAGTGAGGCTGCATAATAAGTTCTGAGAAAAGAAAGCTTACCATTTATTTTTTTAATATCTTTTAAAGTATGTAGTTACTATAGAATAAGTTCTTAGGAATGGGATAGGGGCACATCTATTTAAAAGCAAATTGACCAAAATCAAAAAGAAATGTATCTCCCTTCCCAAAAAGTTATCCTACTGAGAAAAAAGGCCTGGGAGACCATGAAAAGCAACACTGGTGCTGGGGAAAGGTATGAGGGAGTCCTGGATGAGCTTCATTTAATCAGAAATGAAAAACCAAACAAAAGGAAGCTGAATCCCTACTGAAGTTTGCTTTTGCTTTTTTCCCAGCTGAGGAGGCTCTTAACCCTCCTCTTCATTAGTGCCTTAACAATACATTATCATTTTACTAATCCCCAGGAGCTCAGAAGATTCAAGGGTTATTAGAACACTTGAAGGGCTTCTGTCATTGGGATAGAGGTGGGAATTGATCACTAAGATGACAACTGGTGACAAGGGTGGTTTATTAGTCTATTACAACTGATTAGCCTGTCTGTTAGAAGTGGGAAATGGAAGAATTATCTGCTTTTGTCCGCCTCATCCACTCCATTGCTTACCCCCCCTTTTTTTTCGGAGGAGTTTGGCAGCTTCCCCTTACTGCCTACACTCTAATGTAAACATACTTTTACAAAAGATGAGGATCGTCCTCTTTTTCCAGAAATATTATTGAAAATACTAAGGAGACACATGTTGAAATAAAGAGTAATCAAGGAATGAAGTGAAATGTAAGGTTATTCTGAATTATCTTCTACTTAAGACTTACTCTAAGGCTTTACTTTGGGATAGAGGTGGTGTAGGTTCTCAAATATCATATCAACCAAACATAACCTCTGATTGCCCTATTAATGTGAACTATATGTCAAAAGTCCTAGGAGAAATCTACCCAAGTTTCAAGAGGATCATCCTCACAGGGTTGGTGGTTGTTATTTTTTCTAAACTCATTAACACATTTAGGCAATTGACTAACATTGGGAGGGAAGGCTAGACTTTCTGGTCATTTCAAACCTCCATTCCCCAATTTTCCATCCACACATCTACCAATGCGATATTCTTAGTGCACAAGTTTAAAAACCACATAATTGCCTTATTCAAAATGCTCCTTTGACTCCCTTTTGCCTCTAAAGATAAAATAAAATTCTTGGCAATTCAAGTGTTTTGTAATGTCTTTCCATACTTAACTATATTTTTCCCTTCTGTGCAATCTATGTTTCAGGCAAATTCACCTACTTCTGGTATATAATTGTGTAAATGGAATTAGCTCAAGCCCATTCATAGTCAAAAATCTACCCATCCTAGGCATAGAAATGATGTAATCCTCACCTTCCTTAGTGGGGAGGGAACACGAGTTACCCACAGGAGACAATAAGTAACAAATCAAGAACAGGGGACTGCTCTTTGGGCAGTCCAAATCAATGTAGAGACTGCCATTTGTCCATTTGAATTAGAGGTGGACCCACAGGAAGTGACGAAGGACACTATCTCTTTAAGTATGTTACTGACTTCCTGTTGAGGCAGTTGCCATCTCGAACTTGGTACTGAAGGATCTCCTGAGACCACAGACAGCTTACACTCTGTATTGTCACGTGGGTAAGTTAGGCTGACTTCCTTAGCCTAGTTAGGCTGCTTCCAAACTCTGCCTATCTGGCTGTTGGGCTTTGTGGCTTACAGCTTCATTTATTTAGCCTTTTAACCTTCTCTCTCTGTCCAGGCCTTTGGCCTGGACTAGCCTCTCCCTTTCTCTTTATTCCTATACTTTACCTTCCTGATTGTAAATAAACTCCTCAACCCGATGCTGACTTGGGTCTGATTTAATTACGGAATCAACCTGAATTGTTGATTCCTGGCGGCCACACTTTAAATTTATATCTATAATACCTACATTTTTCCCTCTTACAATACCTTATTTGCTTCTCATATCTTCTCTTAAAATTCTTTTTGCATTAACTCATTCCTACTCCCAGTCCTTGTCCAAACTTTTCCCCCACTCCCCAATGCCTCTTGCTTTGTTTCATCCCCCTCAAACTGACCACCTAATATACCAACAAGGATTATTTATCCTTCCTTTTGCTCTCTGGAATTCTTTTGGAATGCCTATTCCAAATGTATCAAACTTTCTTTCTTCAGAAAACTTTTTCCCGTTTTTTTTACTCTTTCTTTCTTCTTACATTCACTGATACCTGGCTATCTTTTAATGATTTCTCGTCCCCATGGTTTCCAGTACTAACTGCACTTTCACTCATACCCCTGAATTCACTGATCCTAGTGGGAGAGTCAGAATGTTCCTGGGTCCCCAATACCCCCTTCATATGCATCTCATCACATTCTATCTCATCATTGAATAACTTTCTTTCTTTTTTTTTAAACCCTTGTACTTCGGTGTATTGTCTCATAGGTGGAAGATTGGTAAGGTGGGCAATGGGGGTCAAGTGACTTGCCCAGGGTCACACAGTTGGGAAGTGGCTGAGGCCGGGTTTGAACCTAGGACCTCCTGTCTCTAGGCCTGACTCTCACTCCACTGAGCTACCCAGCTGCCCCCTGAATAACTTTCTTTTGAGAGTCATTCAATCCATAATTATTACCCAGTCAGCATTTTGGTAGTTGTTATCTACCAATATCCAGAACTGCCTCAGACTAGGGAACTTCATCACACATATCACTTTTCATCAAAAAAACCTACATACTTAGTTTTTCACTTGCACATTTCCCATGACCTTATCCCTCAATCCACCTCAGCAGCACGCATAGGTCTTCATATCATATTTGGGCTCTCTAATTCTTCATATGCAATTGATTGCCAAGTTTTGTCAATTCTACTTTCCCAACTTCTTTAATAAAGACCCTCTTCTTTCCTTTGACACTGATATCATTATGATACAGGCCCCCATCCCATAAGGACCAGTCAATTGCAATGCCTTTCTGTTTTTTTCTCTCTGGATCAAATCTCTCCTCACTTTAGAACATCATCCTTTCAATTATCAAAGATATCTTCCTAAATTTGAAATGTAACCATGTTGCCTCATACTCAATAAAATTCATTTACTTCCTATTACCTCCAATATCAAAAAGGCTTATTGGTGTATAAATTCTTTAATAACTTACCCCAATCTGCATTCCTATTTTTTAATATTTCAATACTTTCCCATTTTATGATCCAATAAAAGCCTGACCTCTATAATTTTCCATTTGTAAATTATTCTACATCCCAACTCCTTACCATTGCCTCTCAACCTAGAATGTTTTCAATCCTAGTCTCTGCCTTCTGGCTTTCTCAACTTCATGCAAGTTTCAGTTAAAATTTTTCCTCCCAGAGCATTTCAATTCCCGCTTAACATAGTGCCTTCCTGTAACACAATCTCTAACTATATATACATATCTTGTTTGTGTATAATTGCTTTTATGTTCCCCCCAAGAAGGAAAGGATTGTTTTTGTCTTTCTTGTATCTCAATCCTTAGATTAGGGCTTAGGATATTAATAGTTTGGGGAATTTTTTACTTATTCCATTTTTGACCTATCACTTCATGAGATTCCTTGCTTTAACAAGAAAATGATGAAAAGGCTGAGAATCAGTTTATTAAGCAATGAATGCCAAATGCTTAACAAATCAGGCCTGAGTCTCTTCCTCAGTTTAGAGCTGGTCCTTAAATACAGGGGAAGACAGATTTTTATATATTAAAAACAATCAATCAAATAATGCAGGTAATTAAAAGGAAACAATATAACATTAGGTAATCCAGTTCCTAATTGAATGAAAGAGATTAGGAACTTTCTAAATTGGGCAGGAGAATTAAAGTTCTAATTTCCAGAAATCAGAAAAAGTGATAGCCCACTCCTCTTCAAGTATCTATAAACAATTATAATTGTGAAAACAACACTTATTGATTAGTATAAGATCAGATTTCAGATAAGACATACATTTTTTTTACGTATGAACATGAGAAATCTCTTTGCATCAATCTAAAAATATGACAGTGTTTCTGGTCAGGATAAAGTAGGTGCTTGTTTAAAGACCTTTAAATAAAAGGTACAGAGCTCCAATTTCTCATTCATGCAAGACAAGACTCAAATAGTGCAATAAGGTTTTCTCCCAGTTCTCAAATTGAATAAAGTTTTCTGAAAGGACAAAATTTGGACTAGACTCATATTAAGTAGAAAGGTAACTCATAAAAAAGTAGCTTGAGAATGAAGTTACAGTTTGGAGCAGATGTGATTCATTTATTTACCACAATTACCATTTTCTATTCTAATCCCTTCAACTCTTTCAATTTCCTTATGACACGTTTTTATCCATGCATCCATCTATCTATCTATCTATCTATCTATCTATCTATCTATCTATCTATCTATCTATCTATCTATCTATCTAACCACCCATCCATTATCTCTCTTTTTGCCCAGATAATGGTCATCTCCATAAACTACTTACAATTAATACAAACAATTTTGTGTATATGACTAGAGTATTAGAATGCTGGATATGAACAGAAAAATCTGAGTTCAAGCTCTACCTCTCACAGTCAATCAACATTTACTGTGTTCTTTTTATATACCAGACACTATAATAAGACCTGAAGACACAAAGAAAGACAAAGACATTCCTTGCTCTCAAGGTGCTCACTGCATATTGACCTTGGGCAAAGTCCTTAATTTCTCTAAGTCTCAGTTCCTTCATCTGTGAAATGAAGGAAATAAATGAGTTAGACAGCTTTGTCACTAAAGTTCCATCTGTATCTATGCCATGGATTCCATTATTGGGAGATTGTTTTTTTATTTGGTTATCCTTATATACTAAGCATCAAACATAGTACTTGGAACACAACAGTCCCTTAATATACATATATTGCTTCAATTAGTGTTTGCATTTTATTTGTAGAAGGAAAGAAGAATTTTTTCCTTTGGGGATATATAATGATGTCAACCATTTTATCTTCAGAAAAATCATTAACAAAATTATATGTTAGAGGGATGCATGTAATAGATATCAATATCACATGAGATGAAGCCACTCTAGATTTCACAGAGAATGTTCATCAACTATGACTTGCCACCATCATCAGTGAAAGAGAATGGTGGACATAAGGTGCTACCCTTAAACAATAGCCACTGTGACGAAGTATATATCTGGGCTTATGTAGCAGAAATTGACCGATGATAACATGTTGCTATTCATTTCAAGAAAAGCACAGAAGTATATCATTCTTAATTATTGGTTCACTATTAAATTTTGGGAAAACCAAAGGTCGAATTATCTGTTTACACAGAGGAAATTATCATTGAACTTGTCATCACACTTTTTACTCAGTTTCACTAAAAAGAGGTTCATAATGACTACTCAGATAATGGATGATCATCACTGGAAAGGCATGGGGAGATGCCACATCTAGCATTAATTACATGGATATCAAAGATTCTTAAGTCTTACAATAAATAAGTAATAAAATTACCACCAGTTATCCACATTAAGTGATTTACATTTGGGTTCTAATCTCCCCTTCAATCGCATAAACAGGTTAAATAACTTAAGAAACATCTCCTCATGAGCAGATATAAATGCACAACTAGTACCTGACATTAAATATAAAGGGATGAATTCATTCATGTGAAGAAAATGAATAGAAGAAAGGATCAAAACCCAGGACCTGATAATATGGTATTTACAAGGAACAAAATGAAAATAAGAGACAGAGTGAAAGTGAGGGGCTGGAGCAGAATAAATTATGCCTCAGCTAATCCAGAAAAGGCAAGAGTTGCAGTCATGATCTCTGACAAAATTGGGGATAAAAAGTAAATAATTGGAAGGGATGAATAGGGTAACTATATTGTGTTTGGGGAGGAGCTACTATGGATAATGAAGCATTATATATATTTGACTGATATGTACCAAGTGTTGTAACACCCAGATTTTTAAAGGAAAAGCTAAATGAGATAAAAATAGAAATTATAATGAAATAACAATTATATCAAATTTTAATTTTTCCCTCTCAGAAGTAGATAAATCTAACCAAAGATAAATAAGAGATTAAGAAGATTATTGAATCTTATATAAGATAAATGAGATCAATATCTGGAGAGTCCACATAAACCTGCATGAGGTTAGTAGTAGATCTAAAACTAGTAATTATAATCTAAACATATTTTCTTGTGGGACAGTAATATAGAAAATAGAGAGCATAAACATTATGCGAAAGTCTTTCTTTTACATTCATCATACTGTGAAAATGATCCTGTATGCCTGAGGAGTTTTGATACTGAATAAATGTTCCACTGGGTATGACCAAGCTAGAAAAACTTGTCTTGGAAAAAGTATGGTCTTGGCAACAGATTGTTTCTGCTGCCAAATGATCATTCTAGTTAAATATGTTAACTGAAAACTAGATGATCTACAGTGATCAAATCAAATGCTGCTAGGAATATGGGGAAACAGGCCAAATAATACATTGCTAGAGCAGAGGCAATTTTTTTCTTTTAAGAAAACAAGATGAAAATATATATTAAAAGCTCTAAAGCTGTTCACACTCATTGACCTACAGATCCCATTACTAGGGTTAGACTCTGAAGGCATTATTGAGAGGGTAAAAAGCTGTGTATATATGAAAATATTTATGGAAACTTTGTTTGTTATAACAAAATAACTTTAATTAACACAAATGCAATGTATGAGAGAAATGGCTGAATAGATTCTGATATTTTAATGTAATTCATTATATCATGTTATTAAAATGACAAACATTAGAAATATAAAGAAACTAAGGGAAATATATGAAAAGATAAAAAGAGAGAAAGAAAGAATAATACATATAATGATTACATTTAAAAAATAACAGCCAGAAAATCAAGAGAAAAATGTATCCAAGTAAAACAAATCCGAAGAGGGGAACTGAAAAGAAGATGATGCTTATATTAGCATACATATATAATTTATACATTTAAACAAATTGTAAACAATTGATTTTGTGTTTATACACATAATCTTTTTAAGCATATGTTTAGTTAAATGTTTTTGTTTATAGTGGTACCTACTAAGTGTCCAATGAAAAATTTTTTAAAAAAAAGGGAAATATGCTATGAAAAAAGAGAAATTTCCTGATATTTTGGTGTCATTAATTTTATGTGGTTTAAAGAGGAGAATGAAGATTATCTTTTCAATTCCTCAAGAATATCATGAGACTTAACAAGAAACACATGGAGTTCCTTTATAATATCATAAAGTTAGAATAGGCTCAGAAAGTAATTTTGCCCTCCTGACTCCACAATCTCCTTATATAATGCATAATAATTACAACAAAAACCAAATAGCTAATTGACTAATGAGTTGACTCTAAGACAAATGAAGAGAAGTTATAAAACATAGTTCTTTCAGAACAATGAAAAGTACTATAAAAAGTACTTCCTTATAATTAAAGCTATCTAAACATGGAAAGAAATTCCTAATGAAAGAGTGACTTTGGTGTCACCAAGAAAACTCAAACAGAAGGTAAATGTTCATCTGGGTAGCTTTTTGCTTTTTTTATTCATGCAGATTTATGCTCTAGGTAGTTATATGAAATGACAGCTTCCATTTCTAAGACCACATTATCCAACTCCTGTGTTTTTACAAATCCAGTCATTTTGAGAAGTTTAGTAGTTTTGTTTTTTTAATAAATTGAGGAAAATTCCATCTAGCTCTTTTAGCATCAAGAAGGTATATAGTTAAACCATCCCAACCATAAGAAAATCTATTCAGTGACAAACAGTAAATAAAAATAATAGAAATAGAAATAATACAGTAAATAGAAATAAATAAAAACAGTAAATAGAAATAAGAGAAATAATAAAACTAGAAAGTAGACATTAAAGAGATCTTTTGGAACCACCAACTCATTCCTTTAAGTACATAACATAAACAGTGTTATCATGTCTCAGTATGTTTTTCTTTTCTTTTTTTAAAAGATCTGTGATTTAATTATTATAGGAAACTTCCAGTGAAGAAATTTCTTTTTATCATGTTTGGTACACCAAGGAGAGCAAACACTCAAAGGATCAGAATTGAAGAAATTTGTTACTCATAGATGTGTGAGCTTAAGGCTTCCCAGCCCTACAGTCCAGAATACCTACAAGTAGTTTTGGCACAGTCAAAAGAGATGCAAAGCCCTTTCAGGAGCACAGAACTCTTGATCTCTGTCCTTATCTCTACTTGTTTTTCATGGGTAGATTTACAGTGAACAAGTATGAGGGAATATTAAAGGCAATCAATCAGCAGCTGATCTGGAATGAGACCCCATTCTCTTTTACCAATCAAAAGGGTATGATGTTTAAAGTATTTGAAAATTTAAAAACAAGCCCATTTTTCAGTGCTTTATATGCATTATCTCATTGGACCTTCACAACAACCTTGGACTCATAAAAGTTATCAATCTCATTTTAATAGAGAAGGAAACTGAGATAGAGTCAAGTTAAGGAATTTGCCTGGGCTCATTGAACTAATAGAAGAGATTGGATATGAACTCAGGTCTTATAGATTCCTGATCTTGTACTCCAGTAATTATACTACCTACTGGACTCATAAAGTAGAATTTCTGAATTGAATTTGTTTTGAGGACATGTTGTTCAAACCACTCAAGTAGCACTTAAGCAAACTCATGACCAAAGAGAATAAATGGATAGAGGGCAGCCAAGATGGCAGATTAGGTGCAGATACTCAGCTGAACTCTACCAACTTTCCACTCCAATCTCATAACATCTCAAATCTGATTTGGAGAAGTAGATCCAATAAGAAGTTGAGGTAATATATTTTCCTGGCCTAAGACACCTTAAGAGGTAGACTAGAGAAGTCAATTACAACAGAGTAGAGGTCTGGTGGTCTGTCCTGTTATAAATAAAAAATAATCTTAAAGGCTTATTACTAGATTTATAAGCATTTATTAGTAAAGAGAAAGAAAGGGAGAGAGAAGGTTCCAGCCTTTCTATCTTCAGGTAAAAATCCAGTTTCTCATTGCAACCAATGCTCCCTTGCCAAATATAGCAAGGTAAGATAAGAGCCAGTCCAGAGACAGACAGAGCAGAGACCAGTAGGGAAGTAAAAATAGTGTCTCTGCTTCCAATGCTGATTTTCCAAACTTAGGCTCCTACTCCCAGATCCTTCCAGTGGCCAATGGCTTGTAGTCATGTCCTTACACTGTCACACCATGACTGCTCCCAGACACTTTCATCAGATATGTGTCTGATTCCTATGTTCATCCACTGGGGTGTGCAGCATTAAAATTAGGATGGAGGTTCCCTAGATCTTTACTTCACATAGACCAGAGATCAAAGACTTAGTGGCTAGAGCAGCAACAGCAGCAATAGTTTCAGAAATGTTCAGCCCAGAAAAATAGGGCGTTCAGTTAGGGGTCACCCTTACAGGTAATATAATATAGATTGTAATATATTATCATATAATATATATTTCCATGTTCACTATGTTGTGAAAGAAGACATCTATTGCTTTCACTAGAGAAAAATTCATGGAAGAATTATAGAATAGTATGTTTTAATTTGCATGTTGTATAAATGGAGATTTTGAATCGTGGACTTCATCCCCCATAAGTCCCTTAGTTTTCCCAAAATTCCCTTTAATTCTTCCTGAGTCTCCATGTTTGCATGGTCATGTTATTGTTTTAGTGTTGACTGTAACTCCTCCCTATCTCACTTTGGTTCCTGGGAGTGAGCTGGTTAGTACCTTTTAGTAAGTCTCTTTTGTTAGTTTATTATTAATAAAATATTCATAAATATATTTAGTATTTTGCATATTAATTTTAATCTCCACAGTGTGAAATCCATCTGCTCCTTCTATGATGATAGATATTTTTTGGTGAAAACTATCTGTCAATTTTATTCTACATTCATATATACCTCCCTTTCCCCCATGACACTGTAACTACCCTGGTCCAGGCACTTATGACTATAGAATTGCAATAACATGATGACTGGAGTCATTGTCTCAAGTAATATTTGTTGACAGAAAGATACAAGTATATAAGAAAAGATTAAAAGTTGGAAGTATATTAAGTCATACAAATGAACAAATTTCTTAACTGAATTGTGAGGGAAATGTAATTCATAGTGTAATTTGTTAGCTATAAAGCTATGTCCCAATTCAAGTTCTCAGTTCAAATCTTGCTTCTGACATATAATGACTGATACTCTAAACATATCACTTAACCTTTCTGAAATTTGTTTTTTTCATGTGTAAAATGAGAGGGCTGAATTTAATGAACTGTAATTTCATTTTTAGCTCTTAATAGCAGCCTGCATTTATATGGGGCTTTGAGGTCTTCAGAGGATTATTCAAAAAATCATTCTACTTTATCCTTACAACATCCCTATGATGTTGTAAGGATATGCAGCTCCAATTCAAGATGAGGAAACTCAGATAGATAACATTTAAGTGATTCACCCAGAGTAAGACAAATAGCAAGATTACAATCCTAGATCAATTAGAAGTTGCTCAATCTACTCATGTCTTAAGGCAATCCTCTAAAGCCATAAATTGTGTAGCACATACCTATCTCCATTAGAAGAAGTTCTTCATTTTAAGTTCTCCACATAATGAAATCATGGATCAAGTTTTTTTTAAAGCATCATTTATATGTCCACATTTTGCTATCACATTTGTTCTAACTTTTTGACTAAATAACTGGACTTGAACTGAAATCAGTAGGAAAAGCTATTTGTGTTACTGTGTTCCTCATTGCTGGTACTATATATGCTATGACTATAGTTGGTACCTCCTCATTCACTAGAGGTAAGCTGGGAAAATTCCTCATAGAATTCCCCACTTCTTCAGTTTCTTTAATGTATGGTTACATATATGTTCAATTATTCTTCTCCTAGACTTATTTCCTTACTGTCATCCTGAACAACTCAAGACCATCTGACTAAGTATTCCATGAGACAAAGTTTCTTTCTATCATTGGAGAAAAAATAAAACATATCTGCTAATACATGCCTGGTGCCCTGCTTAGCAGAACAAATGAAACTTCTTTCAATTTGGAGATATCCTCAAAAAATATATAGGTTCTCTCTCCTTCTCTCTGTCTCTGACTCTGTCTGTCTGTTTTTCTCTCTGTCTCAGTGTAACTTTGCTACCTCAATTAATCTGTCTCTATGTCTCTTTCTCTTTAGTTTAGAACTTAGGTGATAAATATCACATTAGGTTTTTTTATATATTTTTAAACATTTATTAATATTTATTTTTTGAAAAGTTAACATGGTTACATAATTCTTTCCTGCTCTTACTTTCCCCTTCACCCTCCAAGTTTCCCCCCGCCCCCATGGCTGATGTGTATTTCCACTGGTTTTAACATGTGTCATCGATCAAGACTTATTTCCAAATTGTTGATAGTTGCATTGATGTGGTAGTTTTGAGTCTACATCCCCAATCATGTCCGCCTCAACCCATGTGTTCAAGCAGTTGTTTTTCTTCTGTTTCCACTCCTGTAGTTCTTCCTCAGAATGTGGGTAGTGTTCTTTTCCATAAATACCTCAGAATTGTCCTGGGTCATTGCATTGCTGCTAGTACAGAAGTCCATTACATTCAATTTTACCACAGTGTATTGGTCTCTGTGTACAATGTTCTTCTGGCTCTGCTCCTTTCACTCTGCATCAATTCCTGGAGGTCTTTCCAGTTCACATGGAATTCCTCCAGTTTATTATTCCCTTTGAGCACAATAGTATTCCATCACCAGCATATACCACAGTTTGTTCAGCCATTCCCCAATTGAAGGGCATACCCTCATTTTCCAGTTTTTTGCCAACACAAAAAAACGCAGCTATAAATATTTTCATACAAGTCTGTTTATCTATGATCTATTTGGGGTACAAACACAACAATGGTAT
The DNA here is from genome assembly GCF_016433145.1 of Gracilinanus agilis. Classification (NCBI taxonomy): domain Eukaryota; kingdom Metazoa; phylum Chordata; class Mammalia; order Didelphimorphia; family Didelphidae; genus Gracilinanus; species Gracilinanus agilis. The sequence goes on along the minus strand of NC_058130.1, from coordinate 609,237,064 downwards.
GGCTGAACCAAAAGGCAGGCATTCTTTTATAGCCCTTTGGGCATAGTTCCAAATTGCCAGCCAGAATGGTTGGATCAGTTCACAACTCCACTAGCAATGCATTAATGTCCCAGTTTTGCCACATCCCCTCCAGCATTCATTACTCTCCCCTTCTTTCATTTTAGCCAATCTGCTAGGTGTGAGGTGATACCTCAGAGTTGTTTTGATTTGCATTTCTCTAATTATTAGAGATTTAGAACATTTTCTCATGTGCTTATTGATACTTTTGATTCCTTTATCTGAAAATTGCCTATTCATGTCCCTCGCCCATTTATCAATTGGGGGAATGGCTTGATTTTTTCTACAATTGGTTGAACTACTTGTATATTTGAGAAATTAGACCCCTGTCAGAGTTTTTTGTTATAAAGATTTTTTCCCAATTTGTTGTTTCCCTTCTGATTTTGGCTACATTTTTTTGTTTGTACAAAAGCTTTTTAGTTTGATATAATCAAAATAATTTATTTTACATTTTATAATTTTCTCCAAATCTTGCTTGGTTTTAAAAGCTTATCTTTCCCAGAGATCTGACAAGTAAATTACTCTATGTTCACTTAAATTTTTTATAGTTTCCCTCTTTATATTCAAGTCATTCACCCATTCTGAATTTATCTTGGTGTAGGGTGTGAGATGTTGATCTAAACCTATTCTCTCCCATATTGTTTTCTAAATTTCCCAGCAGTTTTTGTCAAATAGTGGATTTTTTCCCAAAAGTTGGGCTCTTTGGGTTTATCATACATTGGCTTGCTGATGTCACTTACCCCAGGTCTATTCCACTGATCCTCCCTTCTGTCTCTTAGCCAGTATCATACCATTTTGATGACCACTGCTTTATAGTACAGTTTAATATGTGGTGCTGCTAGGCCCCCTTCCCTCACATTTTTTTCATTATTTCCCTTGATATACTTGATCTTTTGTTATTCCAAATGAACTTTGTTATAGTTTTTCCTAATTCAGTAAAAAAGTTTTTTGGTAGTTTGATAGGTATGGTGATAAATAGGTAAATTAATTTGGATAGAATGGTCATATTTATTATGTTAGCTTGTCCTACTCATGAGCAATCAATATTTTTCCAATTGTTTAGATCTAGTTTCAATTGTTTGGAAAGTGTTTTGTAGTTGTTTTCATATAATTCCTGTGTTTGTTTTGGTAGACAGATTTCTAAGTATTTTATATTGTCTAGGGTGATTTTAAATGATGTTTCTCTTTCTACCTCTTGCTGCTGTGATGCATTGGAAATATATAAAAATGCTGATGATTTATATGCATTTATTTTGTATCCTACAACTTTGTTAAAGTTGTTGATTATTTCTACAAGCTTCTTAGTTGATCCTTTAGGATTTTTTAAGTACACCATCATATCATCTGCAATGAGTGATAGCTTAGTCTTCTCATTGCCTATTTTGATACATTCAATTTCTTTTTCTTCTCTAATTGCAACTGCTAGTGTTTCTAGTACAATGTTAAATAATAGAGGTGACAATGGGCATCCTTGTTTTACTCCTGATCTTATTGGGAAGGCTTCTAATTTATCCCCATTGCATATGATGTTTGTTGATGGTTTTAGGTATATACTGTTTATTATTTTTAGGAAAGGTCCTTCTATTCCTATACTTTTCAGTGTTTTCAATAGGAATGGATGCTGTATTTTGTCAAAGGCTTTTTCAGCATCTATTGAGATAATCATGTGATTTTTGTTTGTTAGACTGTTGATATGGTCAATTATGTGGATGGTTTTCCTAATGTTGAACCAACCTTGCATTCCTGGTATAAATCCCACCTGATCGTGGTGAATGATCTTCTTAATTACTTGCTGGAGTCTCTTTGCTAGTATTCTATTTAAGATTTTTGCATCTATGTTCATTAGGGAGATTGGTCTGTAGTTTTCTTTCTCTGTTTTTGATCTCCCTGGCTTTGGAATCAGTACCATATTTGTGTCATAAAAGGAAT
>NC_058130.1:609234546-609234980 GCF_016433145.1 Gracilinanus agilis | reverse complement strand
TCTATTGAGATAATCATGTGATTTTTGTTTGTTAGTCTGTTGATATGGTCAATTATGTGGATGGTTTTCCTAATGTTGAACCAACCTTGCATTCCTGGTATAAATCCCACCTGATCGTGGTGAATGATCTTCTTAATTACTTGCTGGAGTCTCTTTGCTAGTATTCTATTTAAGATTTTTGCATCTATGTTCATTAGGGAGATTGGTCTGTAGTTTTCTTTCTCTGTTTTTGGTCTCCCTGGCTTTGGAATCAGTACCATATTTGTGTCATAAAAGGAATTTGGTAGGACTCCTTCTTTGCTTATCATATCAAATAATTTGTATAGTATTGGGATTAGTTGCTCTTTGAATGTCTGATAGAATTCACTTGTGAATCCATCAGGCCCTGGCGATTTTTTCTTAGGGAGTTCTTTGATGGCTTGTTCAATTTCTTT